>NW_028237004.1:0-162032 GCF_017979445.1 Akebia trifoliata
TAACCAGGTGACCCTTGTGGTAGAAGGCCAACCCAATTTGATCCATCGAACTTTGTCCGACCCAAACAACCAACCTTACAACATGACTAATCCTTAGACTGCACTCACCATCCCAACCTGTTATGTGAAACTAGTTAAGTAACCACTTTTTTGGTGAAAAGGCATATAAAGATTCGAAGTCATGACCTAAGGAACACACCTAATAACTTCTTTCCATCTTAACTAATCCTCGATGGGTCTCAAGATGGTTTGTTGTCGATAATGAGCAATTACTCCCCTAAAACCATCCATTTCTCCTAGAGATATTCCGAATAATGAGTAATACTTCCTGAGTTAGGCTTAGGATCCAGAACGATGTCCACATAGTGTGTTTTGGTAGGAGTTTAAGTCACTTTGAATTTCTAATCAACTCATTTTTCTATATGGTACGCAATCAATGTGTTTATTTTTCAAACCTCAGTGAAAATGTCTAAAATGCTCTTGATGGGACATTGCCCTTTCTATTAGGGAACAACTGAATACAACCCTAAAACCTTGAAATTAGAGAAAATCCTTACTTAATAAACTTTTCAGACATTTTAAAGGCACCCAAGATCATGGGTTGAGACTTGACCCACATTTAAAATTTGGAATCAAACAAGGTTCCAAGACCATAAAATAAAGTGGTTACTCCAATCTTTCTTGCAAACCCAAAACATGGTCGACATTCAAATCATCAAACTCACAACTTGATCACGACAACAAGATCGATCAATTAAACCAAGGTTCTCTTGATGGGTGGGATCTAATCCAAACCAAGACTCTCATATGGTGAAGTTGTTGATTTAACAGCTTAACACACTCGCTTGTTAACAACAAATCCCTACCCAAATCAAGCTTTGACATTAACTTTTGTTTTTTAAGATGGAGTTAGTGGTTTATAAGTGAATTAAGTTTTCATTAGAGATGTTGATTTTGGCAAATTCATACTAATTTGGTAAAACTACAAGGAGTCTATCTACTTATTTGTACAAAATTTCAAATGATATTACCCTCATATTTAAAATTTATTACAGGTTAAAAATAAGGGCATAAAGGTAAATTCAGCTAAATCAGTATAAAATTTGTTTATATGAATTTTATTTTAAGAAGATATAAAAGACAAATTCAGTTTAACGTCCGTAGAACAAAATGACAAATACTCGTTTCGACAAAAATAAATAAATAAAACATTAGAAAATAAAAACGACCGAGGGTATTTTGGGAATAATGTAAGTTGGAGCATATTATTGAAAGATTATATAAATCATAAAATACTGTTAACCTCGTGATGTGAAATGGAGAGGTTCATGCATCGGCCGCTAAACGAATAATGAAAGAAAGAGACAACAAGAAAGTGTGGGCCCAGTTGTTTGATCATAAAAAAGCAGACTGGGACCCAAAAAGTCTCAAAAACGCAACATGAAAGAGTGGGCCCGGTTGAGAAAGAGTGGGACCCAAAAAGTAGACACCCATGAATCTGGCAGGTTCAATGCCCTATGACTTAGGTAAGATCTGGCAATCACTTGTATGACGTATCACTTCTCTTCTTTTTCTTTTTTTTTTTTTCCTAAAGGCCGAGTTAATAAGAAAATGGGTGATTTGAACATAACCTTCAATATTTTGGTGAATACTTGAGAAACCTTTGTGTTTTAGAATTGATGATATGTATCTTGACCTTGGTCTTTTCTTATAGACTGAAGAAAAATATTTTTAGATGCCCTCTTATCGACTTATAACTAAAATCTCTTGATTTTTCTTCTCAAAATCAAATATCTTTAAGCTCATCAATCTCTATGATAAATTATTTTTAATATATTGAACTTTATCTTTAGTTTATAATTTTTTCAACCTCACTTACTTTAATGTTTGTTAGAAAATTCTTTATTTTTCTATTCAAATAGTTATCTTCTACTTCAAAAATTATATCTTGTTCTTGAGATTTGAAAGTTGAAGTAAATAAAATCTTGAGATTGAAGACTACTGTAGAAATATAAGAAAGAATTGAAGATAACTTATTTTGGAGAAGAAAGATCAAACTAGAGATTTTTGTTACTAATTTAAGGTTATGGCATCTAGGTCATTTTTCATTCGTCTATAAGAGAATACTCCCTATCACAAGGAAGAAGGGAGGAGGGGGAAGTACTTGACATGTCATCACTTTAGCAATGTGGGGATAAACCAATACTTGTTAAATCATGACGGAGTATGTCTAAATTGCCCTAACAAAATCATTAAAACCTCTTGAATCATGTCAAAGGATGTTATGCTCAAGTGCAAGTGTTGTTCGGGTGGTTTGGGCGATTTTGTTGACAAACATCACCCCCTAGAGTTATGATTGTTGATTGTTGTAGTGGTCCTAGTAGTCATTGTTGATTTCCCAAATTTGACCAAACTTGGATCCTTTTTGTATAAACAATCATCAACATATGCAACTTTTCAGATTATATAAAAGAGTAATCTATAATTTCAGAATTATAAATAATGGTATTAGAAAAAATATTATTCACATAAGGTAGAGACCAAGAAGAATAGATTCACGGGTACCATCTATATTATTGGAGTAGCAATGAAATCAATGTAAGGGTATGTTTGATTGAACATGAAAAATATGACGGAAAACTATTTTTCACTTGTTTGATTGTATTTTTACATAAAAAATAATTTTTCACCATCTTTCAAAAGTCCCAGTAAATATGGATTTCATTTTTCCACTTATACACATGACAAAATAATATTCGCCATTATTTTTCATCCCCAAATCAAAATCCTAACTTCATCTTTTTTTCTTCCTCACACCACCATAGCCACTCACCCTCTATGTTATCTTCATCATCAGCTACTTCTCTCTCTCTCTCTTCTTCCTCATATTTTTTTTTCTTTATTTTTATCAAGATGAAATCAAACAATAGAATGTGAATTTTCAACCCTACTCATTTTTCACCACTAGTTTTTTCATGAATTTCAAATTCCTTGAAAAATCACTTTTCATACAATTTAACATACCCCAAGAGGTTTGGTCAGTAAGGTAAGGATCATCAAAACATCGAACCACCCAAATTAAAGGTGGTTTCCTATGTTAGTTAGCTAGTAATAGAAGTAAACCCAAAGGCTTCTGCTTTCCCATCTTTCTAAAAATTACAATTATAATAAAATCAAAATGCTTCAACCAATTGACTCAAAAGTCAACTCAATTGACTAGCTCAAACACGCTTTCCGCATCAAGAATCAAAACTCAATCATGTCAAGCCAACTTGGCTAAGTCTCCAATCAATTTGAGGCGTCGTAAAACATAGCTTCCAAATATGAGTAGTAGGGTTAGTGTTTTGATTCTTATTTCTTCATTATTGTTTTGGAGTCTAAGTTTGACATGAACTCCTTGCTTCAAACTTTTGCTTAGTATGCAAAAATGGAAGTATCATGTTAGATTTGAATTGGTTGTCTTTGTGGTAAAAAAGAAAGTTAAATGTCATCACCCCATGAACATACTTTGTGCGTAAGCATATTTGGTGGTGGACCCATTCACAAAGAATTTGCTCAATTAAGGACTTCTAATTATAAGTTTTGATAAATTTATAGGATTTACTCTTAATGATGAATCTCATCGTTTTTTGACACTCAAATTTAGGGGTATATCTATGTAGCATGTTTTTCTTGTAGTTCATTGTAGTACTTTTTCTATAGTCGGGAGAGTGTGCCATGTTGAGAAAAAAATAATACCAAAGCCCTCTATGATTCATGTCTTAGATCAAATTTAAAAATAAGTAAAAAAAAACCTCTTTTAAATTCGATCGAGACTTTGCAATCAATGGCCATTACCCTTTAAGGTTCATCCCTTAGATCAGATTTAAAAATGATAATAATAAAAAAGACCTCTTTTAGATCTGATTGATTGCCTTGAAAATCAACGGCCACCGAACTCACAAATTTAAAATGACTAAATTTTACTAAGATGTTGTTTATGGATTGTTAGTAAGAAAAATAGAGCTCATAACATTCGACTAATGCAAAAAAAAAATCAGTTTAATTGTTGATATATAACCATAGGTCACAATATTTCTGACAAATTGACTGTCATGCTCTAAGGCCAGATAACAATTAATACGTTTAAATTTTAGGTAGGTTGACAGCCGTGCTAAATTAAAACTAGAAGTCCAAAACTGACATTAATTAAAATCACCATAGACAAGGGTTTTAAAGAAGTCATGTTTCCTTGCTAGATATGGTTACATAAACATAGATTTGGGACATATGGCGTCTATGTCTTGTCAGATACCACTCTACCCAACACAAAATCAAGTATCATAATAAACAGTTAGCAGAATCTTCCCATTTATGTATGACCCACGCATGTGTTTCTCATCAATACAATGGCATTGAAGTGGTCACATCATGCCAAAGCTTTGTAGGTGAGTGATTAGTTGAGCATCAAAGGTGTGGAGATTATGGTGGAGGGAAGCTCCATTGGCTCTGATTGTGTAATATCTAAGTGAAGGGGATGTATCTCCAAAATATCCGATGCTCAATAAAAGAAATTAACAGAAAAAATAAGAGGGGAAGCTCATATTCAAGGGTCCAAGATTGTTAAATTTTAAAATATTTGACAAATTAAGGTGTCAAAATTTTTTTAACGAGTCAAAAAACATCAAATTAATAGAGGATGAGAGAAATCCGGTGACTTTAAGTCTTAAAATATGGAGAACATAAAAATTTTCAACGTTCCTTTAATTTTTAAAATTCGTTGGTCTTCAAAATTTTCAATTTTCACGTAATGGAAGAATGTAGGTTATTAGAAGAAAAAATAGCTATTTTGTTCACTTCAAACTTAGTTTAGTTTGGCAAAATACCTTTTAGACGTGGTATATCATGCACTCTCTACCTTGAGAGAAAAGTTTATAATATCATTTCATCATTCTTTAGTCTAATTTATATTATCAGTCTTCTCTTTTTTGAAATATAATAATATATGAACAACCATTGACTCAGTTTAGGTGGAAGATTGGGATTACCTTACCATAGTAGTTCTCCAACTGACCTATTTGCACGACATCCAACATACATCCAAGATTTAATCCATATTCGTTCTAGATATTAGGGGTGCAACTTAATTCGGTTCAAACCAAGACCCGAACCAATCTGTGACTTTTACATTGGGTTGGTTCGATTTTAACTAAATAACGGTTCAGTTTCGGATTAAAAAATAAAAAATCGATAGGTTCGGCTCGGTTTTCAGTTCAAGATATGTAAATAACTGAACTAAAATTCTATAAATATTTTAAACCCTAACCCTCTTTACTCTCTCTCTCTCTCTCTCGTCTCTGGTTCTCTTCGGCAGCGACTGTGACTTTCCACGGTGTGAACTTCAAAAGGTGCGATCGGTCGGTCCCTCCCTCTCTCTCTCTCTCTCTCTCCAACTGTGATTGCGGCTGCGACCCTTCGACGATGCAATCGATCGGTCCCTCCCCCCCCCTTCTCTCTCTGGTTCTCTTCAGTTGTGGCTGCAACCTTGACCTTCGACGATGCGAGCTCCGACGGTGCAATCGGTCGGTCCCTCCCCCCCCCCTTTCTCTCTCTCTCTCTCTGCGACATACGACTGCGGACCGTGCCTCTCTCTTTCTCTCTCGTTCGTTTCTGCGACTTGCGGCTGCCGATCGGTGTGTGTGTGTCTCTCTCTCTCTGTTAAGCTGCAAAATAAATCCAGAGTTCGATCGAAAAAACGAGTGAATCTCTTGACAATCCGTGGAACCGAACCGAACCGAACCAAACCGAGTTAACTTCGATTTGGACTGGTTCGGTTCTAGATCAATTCGGTTTGATTTTGATTCTCATAAAATAAAACCGACGTTGATCGATTCGATTTTGATTTTGCTCTAAATCGAACTAACCCGAACCAAATTGCACCCCTACTAGATATCCCTTATACCCTAGGATATTCACAACAATAAACAAATATGCGATACTTGATAAGAAGTCTAATCTAAACCAAACCTTTGTATATAGTAGGTTCATGTATTAAGTATTAGAATGAAAAATCATGTCTCCACGATAGAGTCGCCCAAATGGAAGTTTGACATCTTTACCAAATCAAATTGTCATTGACTTGTGGTCAAGACAATGTTTTTCTTAGCTAATCTCATTCAACTTTTGAAAAGAAAAAAATAAATAAATTTAACTTAGATACAAATGCATGCATTATACGTCATCCAAATGAAGAAAGGAAAAAAATCCACTTTATTTACGCAAATTGAACCAAGTTGTATGATTTGGAGAGATTAAATAGGTCTCACTAACTTTAGAATTTATTATTTGTAATCTAAAGAGAATAACCCTTTATTGGATTTACATTATTTTTTTATTTTAATACATATTTACTTTTTTAGAGGACAAAGAAATAAAGAAAAAAAAAGGATTTAACCATAAATGTAACCAAATAAAAAATTTATTTAATTAAGTTCTGATTCCTCTTCTTAATGAGGGGTATGCCAAAAAAGCCCACTACATTTTATGCTTCTTGTAATATAAGTTATTGTTCTTAAATGTTAATTCTTTAATTGATTTTTAATGATAATTAATTGGGGGCAGAGGCACCAAACAAGTTGAGAATTATTTAAGAGATAATGTTGAAAAATGAATCTTTGATTGGCAGTTTTCGCTTAATATTATATAATAAATAATATTAAATTATTTTATAGATGTACGGGTGTTGAGCTGGTGGTGGACACGCTCCGCGTAATTTTATAATTTCAGGAGGTGAATCTTAAAGATAACTACCACAGACCAGTGGGACACGTGGGGCTTGCACGTGAGATTCCGGAGTTCCTGTACGTACTGTCTCTTTGATTTCTTAAGTGGGTCCCATTGAGTCTAAATCTTTCATGTGTGTCCTCTGGCAATCATAATTGTTGCTGCCGTCCAATAGGAATGCAAATACACAAAGAGCGAGTTGACTCGATCTCCAGGACTGTCAATTATTTTTTGAGTCAGTGATAATATAACTCACCAGGTGGCATACTCAAATGATTCTATGACGTGACAAGTTCGGATACCGTAGATCTGAATTACTCGGGATACACAATTGCACTGAAACCGTATGTTACCCAAATTTGTCCACGTTATGAGTCATTTGAGTATGCCACTTGGCGAGTTCATGTTATGATGACTCTTATTTTTTTTATTTAAAAAAATCACTTTTTAATGATTAATAGGACTGCCAATGGGTTGGGTCAAACATAATATCTGGTTTGATCTGATATGGTAATATTGGGTTGGAGTTTCTGACTGGAATCCAAAGGATTCTAGTATGCTCCGAATAAAATATTATATTGGTTTTAGATAACATTGTTAGATCTTTAAAATGTAATATAGATATTTTTAATAATATTTTTTGAGAAAAAAAGTGATAAAAAATCAGTTACTAACAAAAATTACAAAATAGGCACAAGTAACCAGATAAGACTGATTGACCTGAAGCACCTTGGCAATACTAAATTTATGCAATAATAGTAACAAGAATTGCCCTAGGGTGATTAGGCTGGACATTGCATTTGATATTGAGCTGACCTGGAGGTATGCATAAAACTTTATTTGTATCATGTTAATTTAGTGTCGAACGCAGTGTCTTATGCAATCACTTTAACATTTTCCTAGTAATAAACATGTTTTAATTATCGTCAATGGTCCTGATATTTTTCAATGCATGATTGCTCAATCCTTTAGCGAGCTTGATTACAAGGAAATAGCCATCATCAACTCTTGGCAATGGATTTAAGATCGTCCTGGATATTCCATCAAAAAGTCAAAACAACGATTACATGCATTGCAAATAACCTAAAATGATAATGTAAGTTGGCAATGTATGTTTGAGAAGTCTGATGAAGAAGGAATGCACTAACACATGCACATTAAGACATATACTAAATTGTCTTGATAAGGTCAAATCTTATAAGAAGACATCAAATGATTGTAACTTGAAGAGTAAAAAGACAACTCCAACCTGACGAAACCCACTAAAATCAAATATCAACCACCATTATATAAAAAAATCATTTTCAGAGGTAAATGTATGCAAGTTTTTATCTTAAATCTTATCACTCTGTTAAAATTGTAATGACCTGGTTGCCAAACTGCAATCCCAAGTTTACAAGATGGTGATAGATTAGAAAAGAAGATCACCAAATTAGAAAATGAACTGCCTAGGACATGAGAGAGAATTTGAACCCCTGTCACTTAGTTTGATTGTATTTCATTTTACTTAGTAAAATTGTAAAAAAAAAAAAAATACAATAAATAATAAATCCAAGCTAATCAAAAGTCATTGAACTTGCAATTTAGTGCATCCTTTATGTTAACTTCAATTCATTTTTTTTTTTTTTAAATTTATTTGAGTTTGGCTTCTTCCTAATTGTACCCCCCTTACACTCTTGAGATACCCTTATTTTTGCCTACCCCTCAATTTTTTAGATGATTTAGACACCCCTCTACATGTTAGTGAATATTTCAGATATCTCTATGTTTTCAAATCAATG
The DNA here is from genome assembly GCF_017979445.1 of Akebia trifoliata. NCBI lineage: Eukaryota > Viridiplantae > Streptophyta > Magnoliopsida > Ranunculales > Lardizabalaceae > Akebia > Akebia trifoliata. The sequence continues at coordinate 8,544 of NW_028237004.1, forward strand.
ATATGCCCCCTTTGACGGGTTTCCCGTCAATTTTTTTTGGGTCATTTAAACAATAAAAAAGCCCTTAATTTTCTCCTTAAAATCAGTCGATTACAACCTCTTCCACCTTATCATTAACTATACTTCGCCCCCTAAAAGAAAATCCTGGCTTCGTCCATGCCTATGTAGAGCCCCATAGATACCATGTTGGACAATTTGACTAAACAATTAACGATGATCATCAAGGTGATAATTATTGATTAAAAACAATAATTATTAATAATGCCAAGTGAAAAGTTGACCTTATGTAACAATATAATTGAATAACACAAGATTTCTAATTTTGAATTAATTTCTGGTGTAGTTGGTAGTCGAAAATTAATTAATTTTGTGAAATTTATTTTCACAAATAAACAATGCACTAGTGCAGGTTATGATTGGATTATTCAACACGATTCCCTCCATACTGTTGAGCAAGAATATAAATATGAGTCATGATAATATGACACCCCCATCACAAAACCATAGATCATTAGCCTCGGGATACATAAGAAATAAATTTATGATTATACATATCCCAAGGTAAATGATCTATGATTATATTAGGGCGGCGTAAGTCAGATGGGACGTTAGGAAATTATTACATTATAAATAAAGAATAAGAAGAAGGAATAAGAGTAGGCCAAATCTTTTCTTTATTATTAGATAGTCCTAAATTGCGTGGCCCATAGCTGGAGCTTCTTTATGTTTTGGATTATTTCCCACCAAACAAGTTGAACATTATTAAAAATTATAGTCAATCGTAAGCTACTTATTAATATTAATTTAATATGGTTGCTTATATCCATAATGAATCTAATAAGTCCATTAATTAATTCTATTAAATTGCAATTTTAACCATCACTATTCCATTATTTGAGCCAAGTGGACGATTGTGTGGCACAGTGGTGTATCGGGTTGATTTAGGATCAATCCTATAAGATTTGGTTTGACTATGAAATTGATTTGATAGTTGTTGGATAGGGTTCTTCTCAAATAAGGTACTTATCTCAATTTTTTGATCCATATTTGATAGAATGACATATCGATCAAGACTGAATCAGATTAGATTCAATTTATCTATTAATCATGTTTGTACATAATATATGCAAAGAAAATGTACATTTTTGTATATTTCTTCACATATTATTTTGTAGTCGGGGCCTATCAAATTGGGACATGGTTGATCCAAACCCCATCTCTGATAGGTTACCAAATTGAATTCTTACGAGACCAACAGTTTTTAAATAGCATAAGGAACATTGGTATATGTTTAGGGAATAACCATCCATAACCCCCTCATTTAGATCATGTTACACCTCAGCTAAGAAAATTATGTTGGAAATGATATAATACCTTCTTCTTCTTTTTTTTTTTTTTTTTAAGGAGTAGCTTATGGTCATTATTATTCATTGTCTTGGCATCACTATTATTTTTGGAGAGATTCTATTCCGACACTACCCCAATTCTTAAGTAACTCACCAAAGAATTAACACATATCTTAGGGTGGCATTAGCTAAAGTTGGTGTGACAATAGAAATTATAGACACCCCAATTTGCACGGCCCACAGCGAAAAGGATCCACAAAAATGTATTTTGAGACAAAAATCACCAAAGGGCCAGAATATGCAAAGATCCAACTTTTTTGTCCTACTTAATTGACATATGGACCCAGAAATAATATTTTGATATCTCATTACATCCTTTCATCCATGCGTTTTTCTAATCTAAACCCATTGCTACATGCCTAACTGAGACCCATCTTTCAAGACCAACAAATCCAAAGCCCAATTTCTTATCCTTAGCTAAATCTCAATCACATACTCAATCTGAATGCAAGTCTAACTCATTGTCCAAAGTCCAATAACTCAAAGTCATTTCAAAATCTATGTCAAGGCCCAACCCCATATCATACCTATGCCCATTCCTAAACTCAACCTCCCCCCATCTTTCAAGTCTCATATCTCCAATTCTCTTGATCTCAAATCCCTACACTCAAACCTCTCTCTCCCTCTCAACTTTTAAGAACCCCTCTCTCTCTCTCTCTCTCTCTCTCCCTCCTAATCTAAATTCTCTACACCATCAAATTTTCAACCTTGAATCTCTACACCAAAAGATCAAGATCTAAGGGTCATCCTTTGAAAATTCAAGAAAAGCATATTAAGAAGAAAAGATCTCAAGGAGATAATGTAGTTTAATTTCCATTTCTCCTCTTTTCATCTCCCTCTTCTATCTCTTCCCTCTTTCTTTAATTTTGGTTTAGAAATCCCTTAAGATGTAATGATTGCCTTCCCTTATTCCTGATAAATTGGACTTTAACTTGGTCAAAAGTTCATGGTTGAAGTCATTTTCCAAAAAAATGTGTTTTCCTCTACTCTACATGTATCAACTATTTAAAACATAAAAAATGAGTTTACAACATAAGAACATGTGTTTTTTTTTTTTTTGAAAAAGATAATTTTTTTATATTATTTTAATTGAAGTTTCAAAACATGTTTTATAAGAAAAAAAATATAACTTTTTTGTTACTATGGTTGCGTACACATCAAACAACCTACAACTAATGATGTAAGTTGGTGGCACATTCTCAAGAAGTTTGTCGAAGAAAGGATGCCATTAATAGATGTTGACGGACTAGACCGTCCCAAACAACGACTTTGATGTGGCTAGGCCAGTTCAAAATTTTGGAGGAACCCGCATTGTAACATGACACATGACATTTTATGTTTATTTTGTGGGATATGATTTTCTCTTTCACACTTAACAATCTGATTTTTAATTAAATAAAATCTTAATGGATTCAAGTCACATACCTTCATGAAGCTTGAACAATAAGATCAGTAAAAATGAGATTCAGCAATAAGTCTGTAGTGTTCTATAAACCGATGCAAAACAAATCCGAATCAATATGAATAAAGAGTCCTCATCCCTTGCTCTTTTACCTCAATCGATGATCGGTCTCTTTTCTTTAAGGTATAATCTGCCTTATACCAAAACAATGGTACTTTACCATTTTCTTCTGTATTAGGGGACGACTACCACTTCTCTCTTTAAAGAGTTTTTCTTTCCAATTCCACCCATCACCAAATTTGAAAGAACTCTAAGAATGTAAGAACTCTAAATACATTTAGGAAACCACAAGAACCCATTCGATGGAAATTTTTTTGATTGCAAGAAAATATTTTTAACTTGGTCCCTAATGTCCTTAGCCATAACAATTTAATCCCTTTAAAAACTAGTATTTAATTGGACCCAAAAGGATATTTTAATTTAAAGAAAATCCAAAATAAATAAATAGTTTTGATTAATATTCCAACAATCTCCCACTTGGTCCAATGAATAATTTTGTTTTGCAGAAAAAACTTGAAGATTGAAAGGTTTTACTTTAAAATTGAGCAACCACTCTTAGTTTTAGAAAATCATTGGCTAAGACAATTAGTTTCCACTTTAACTTTCACCCAATCTCAATGACAATGCTAATAGCGCTCTTTGAAGTCAGCACCAAGACAGTCCCATGATCACAAAACTGTTGGAAAACGACGATGGAAGAAGAAAATTAACTTCTAGGCTCGAAAAGATTCGATCTCTTTTAGACAAATATTCTCCCCTACTGGTTGAACCAAAGTACACAAGGGATCGACGAACAAATGCCTTCAGGATACAAAGAAGTCTTACACTCAATACACTAAATCAGATTATGTACGATCTGATTTAGCCTAGAACACTCGGAAAATTAACAAACTGATGATGCCTATATCTTAAGCTTAGAGAGAGGAGAATTCAGAAATTTTCGGTGAAAAAATCTGAATCCTGGTTGGCTTTTTATAGCCATTTTTGTGTCTGTTGACCATGAGTCATGATATAATGTCTCTTGGTCTAATAGCCGTTAGATTGTGCCTTATCTGAGATCTAACGATCTAGATTGCACCCTATCGAAAGAATGTGTCTCATGTCCTTTAATTAATACTTTTTAATTGAATCTGTTTGATCTAGTGGCTCTGATCGCGTCCAATCAGTTGCCATTTGATCTAATGGATCCGATCGTTACTGATCGGGTACTATATCAATCCATCGCATCTGATCATCCTGATCAGGTACTACCTTAATCCAATGCATCGGATCGTTCTCGATTCGGTATTATTTCGATCCATCGTATCCGATCGGTTCTCGATCGGATACTAACTTGATCGTGCGGTGCTGATCGCACCCGATCCATCACACTTGATGGATCAACCACCACCGTTGGATGGTTTCGTATCCCGAAAACTTTAAGGCTCCCCAGCTCCTCGCGACGATGCGTACGTGCGAAGTGCCAAGTGCGCCTCAAAGCGCCCAATGCGCCCTAAACGCCCAATCGCCCTTTCGCACGTCGCACGTGCGCGTGCGCGTGCGCGGGTGGTGCTTCGCACCACCTCGAAGCACTGGATCAAAGCTTAAAGGTGTGACACAAATACAACTAACTATGTTGGCTATTACTTATAAGGTACACCACTTTCTAACTTGTGAGCGATGTGGACTAAACCTTATATACACAAAAAAAAAAACCTCAAAATCTAACTTAAGAAAAACAAACCAAAAAAAACTATAAAAATTCTTATTTTATTTTGAAAACCAAAAGTCTTTTTTTTGGTTTTGTCAATCAATTAGAAGTACTGCTTGGTATAGAGTCCCAACCCTTATTTCTCTACGACAAAATTTAGACTTAAATTGACCTTTGAGCGATAGTGATTCTAACTTAAATATTTAAGAGATTCGATTTTCCAAAATGAGTTTCAACCTTCTAACTACTCAAGAATAACTAGAGTAACTTAGGGTTTAATTCTAAACTTAGCATCCTGTCTGGGGTAGTGAGAAGTGTGGATATTCACTTTAATACCTCTAAGGGGCTTTATCTGTGATATTCCAGTATACTCACATTTTTACACTTGATGGCTTTCACCCTACTAAAATTTTACATAAACTTTTGGATCTTTGACTTTTTCTCTTTTTTTTTTTTATATTACTTCTTCACTATTTTTCTAAGAAAAGTAGGCAGCCCTTTTCACGGTACCCAGTCTAATTCAATAGTTGCTATACAAGGTGTATACAATCTAGTTCTGTTTTTCTTCTAATCAACCAACCAATTGAACAAGGAAGTCAAAGTTCATCAAACCTAGTTTTTCCTTAAACTCTAGGTAGAAAGAAGGTAACAAGCTCTTTTAATACAATCTAGACTCTTGGTAACCTTATTAGAAGTGACTATAAACCAAAAGATAACTTTGCTCTAATTTTTGCCTAAGAGAAACATAAATGGGGACTCCAGATCATAGCTTCCAATGAAAGACTGATTAAATATTTTCACTAAGTGCTTAAAAGATATAAGCTAAGACTTTGAGAAAAATACAACAAAGTTGCCAACCAAATATTTTTCAATTTTTTTTTTTTTTTTGTATAAAAGAAGAAAATAATATGTGAAAATCCAACCCATACACCCCCAAACTTAAACATTATATTGTCCTCAATATTTCAACATATACATGCAAAGGTAAAATTGAAATTGATAAAATGAAATGAAGTGGGTTAGATAGCACCTGAGAAAGACCTTATAGTCCTGTTGATATTTAACACAATGTCCCTTGAAGTGCATGGATTGCCACCCAGAAGCGCTAAGTTTAACGTCTTTAGCTAGACGAAAACATAGTTAATTTTGATAGACGGGATCATCGAGAAAAAGAACTTCCTCCTGCGGAACATACTCGAGAAACGGTTTGAGACGTTGGCCATTCACTTTAAAAGTGGATCCGTCCTTAGGATTAAGGACTTCACCAGCACCATGGGGGTAAACTGTTTGGATAATATATGGGCCAGTCTATCGAGACTTAAGTTTTCCAGGAAAAAGGTGGAGTCTATTATCATACAACAAAACTTTTTGATTAGGAATGAAATTCCTCCTAAGAATGTGCCTATCGTGAAAGAATTTGGTACGCTCTTTGTACCTTTTGGCACAATCATACGAGTCATTTATAATCTCTTCTAACTCGTCTAGTTGTAACTTTCGCTTCTCACTGGCTTTATCAAAATCAAAGTTGAGGCGTTTGATCGCCCAATATGCACGATGTTCTAGTTCTACAAGGAGATGGCAGGCCTTGCCAAAAACTAACCGGTAGGGAGACATCCTTATGGGTGTCTTAAATGCAGTCCTATAGGCCCAGAGTGAATCACTCAATCTCAAAGACCAATCTTTCCTTGAAGGATTAACTGTTTTTTCTAAGATAGTCTTTATTTCCCTGTTAGAAATCTCCACTTGTCCACTTGTTTGTGGGTGATAAGGTGTGGCAACCTTATGCGTTATGAGGTATTTCTTCATCAACGCAGCAAAGATCTTGTTGCAAAAATGCGAGCCACCATCACTTATGATAGCTCGCGGAGTACCAAATCTTGAAAAAATCGTTTTCTTGATGAATTTTATCACAACCTTGTGATCGTTAGTTCTACATGCCACAGCTTCGACCCATTTTGACACATAGTCAACGGCAACTAGGATGTATTGATAACCCTGGGAGATAGGAAAAGGTCCCATGAAGTCTATACCCCACACGTCAAAAATTTCGATGATCAGTATAGGATTTTGAGGCATTTCATTTCTCTTAGAGATTTTTCCTAATCTTTGACATCTATCACAAGATTTGCTAAACTCGTGGGCATCACGAAAAATACTAGGCCAGAAAAAACCGCATTGTAGGATTTTCATGGCGGTCTTTTTACCACTGAAGTGCCCTCCGCAGGCATGATTATGGCAAAACTCTAGGATACTGACTTGCTCACAGGTTGGAATACAACGTCTAATGATTTGATCAGGACAATACTTAAATAAGTATGGCTCATCCCAGAAATACCATTTTGTTTTTGACAGAAGACGGAGTTTCTCTTGACTAGTCATTTCGACTGGGAATTGACCTGTAACTAGGTAGTTGACAATGTCCGCATACCATGGAACATTGGCTTGAGAGATTTGCATAAGTTGCTCATCGGGAAAGGATTCAGAGATGGGTAAGGATTCCTCGGATGACTTGTTAACTATCCTAGACAAGTGATCAGCTACGACATTTTCTACCCCTTTTTTATCTCGATCTCGAGATCAAACTCTTGTAGAAGTAGAATCCAACGGATTAACCTTGCTTTAGCATCTTTCTTTGATAGAAGGTACTTTAATGCTGCGTGGTCTGTGAGATCATGACTTTAGATCCTATGAGGTAGGGGCGGAATTTTTCAATGGCATAGACCACTGCTAGCATTTCCTTCCCTGTTGTAGAGTAATTAAGCTGAGCATCGTTTAGGGTTTTACTAGCATATTGGATAACATGAGGTTGTTTTTCAATTCGCTGACCCAAAATAGCGCCTATTGCATAATCTGAAGCGTCGCACATAACTTCGAATGGAATGCTCCAGTTTGGAGGTTGAATAATGGGTGCCGAGGTTAACTCGGATTTGAGCTTGTTGAATGCAGAGAGATGACTGACTCTGAAAAGTCGAAAGGAACATCCTTTCCCAATAGCTCACATAAAGGCTTCGAGATTTTCCTGAAATCTTTAATGAATCTACGATAAAAACCCGCATGGCCTAGGAATGACCTAATTTCTTTGACCGTTCTAAGAGGTGGTAATTTTTCAATTAGACCTACCTTTGCCTTATCTACCTCAATCCCCTTAGTAGAACAATGTGCCCTAGCACAATCCCCGATGTTACCATGAAATGGCATTTTTCCCAATTGAGGACTAAATTGACCTCTTTGCAACGTACAAGGACCAAAGTCAAGTGATGAAGACATTCCTCAAAACTTGATCCAAAAACTGAAAAATCGTCCATGAATACTTCGAGATATTTTTCTAGCATATCGGAAAATATACTCATCATGCACCGTTGAAAAGTAGCGGGTGCATTGCACAATCCAAAAGGCATGCGACGATACGCGAAAGTTCCGAAAGGGCAGGTGAAAGTTGTTTTCTCTTGATCGATTGGAGCAACGGGTATCTGATTGTACCCGAAATAACCATCTAAGAAGCAATAGTAAGAATGTCCTGCCAGACGCTCTAACATTTGATCAATGAAAGGTAAGGGGAAATGATCCTTAGGAGTCATCGAGTTGAGTTTCCTATAGTCAATACACACTCTCCATCCATTTTGGACTCGAGTGGGGATTAATTCATTGTCTTGGTTCACTACCACAGTGATACCAGACTTCTTAGGAACTACTTGTATAGGACTCACCCAACGACTGTCAGAGATAGGATAGATAATACCCACATCTAGCAATTTCATCACTTCCATCCGAACCACGTCTTTCATGACAGGATTTAGTCGTCTCTGAGGTTCTAAGGAAGGTTTAGCAAAATCCTCTAAACGAATGTGGTGCATCACCACAGATGGACTGATTCCCTTGATGTCAGCTATGCTCCAACCCATAGCTTCTTGATGTTCCCTTAATACTCCTAACAACTTTCCCTCTTGGACTTCATTGAGGTGAGAGGAAATGATCACAGGCAAGGTTTGATTCTTGCCAAGAAATGCATATCTCAAGGTCTCTGGAAGAGACTTGAGTTCCAATTTTGGAGGCTCGACATGAGAATGAACAAGATTGGATGTGCGCACAGGAAGACTTTCAGCTTTTGCGTGCCACCGCACAGAATCTAAGAGTGGAACGGATTCAAGCAAAGCATTGACTTCGCTTATAGACTCTTCTACATCCAAGTCAAGGCCAAAGTGAGCCAAACATTTCGTTAGGGGATCAGAGTACCCTAATTCTTGATACGTTTGATTGACTAACGTATCTATCATGTTCACTTCCTCCATACCATCATCTACATCAATTCCTTGGAAATGTGGTGGACGTTCAGTTTCACTTTCATATCCCCAAATGCTAAAGTCATAATTCCGTTTCTACAACGAATGACTGCGTCAGACGTGGCTAAGAATGGACGTCCTAAGATGATAGGAATATGACTGTTCGAATTGATGACTGGCTCTGTGTCTAAGACAACAAAGTTAACAGGAAAATAGAATCTTTGACTTTAACTATCACGTCCTCAACTATACCCTTTGGAATTTTTATGGACCTATCAGCTAGACTCAACGTGATATCTGTGGGTTTCAAAACCCCCAAACCTAATTGTTTATAAACCGAATATGGTAAAAGGTTCACACTGGCCCCTAAGTCTAAGAGACATTTTTCGACCACTTGATTTCCAATACGAATAGAAATTGTCAGACATCCAGGATCCTTAAATTTTGGTGTAATCGTTTGTTGGATGAGTGACGAAGCTTGGGCTGCCATAATAGCTTCCCGAGGAAATGGTGTTTTCCTTTTAGCTGTGGTCAAATCCTTTAAGAATTTCGCATAAGAAGGTATCTGCTTAATGTCATCTAGGAATGGGATATTGATATGCACATTTTGGAAGACTTCTAAGACACCCTCAAACTGCTTACCTTTTTTAGAATCTCTAAGGCGATGGGGAAATGAAGCTTTTGGAATTGGCAAAATGATAGGAGGATTTTTCAAATCTTTCTTCTTCTCTGTTGGAGACACTATGGCTTCTTTTTGAACTTTGTCCTTTTCTAAGGCCTTTTCTCCCGTGTCAATAGGTTGGACCTTGTTGTCCACCTTCTTTCCCGAACGCAAGGTGTGGATAGCCTGGACTGAGTCTTGTGGAGCTCCAGAATGGCTTCCTACTTCGTATTGACCTTTTGATCCATTTGGAATCAAAGGTTGACTTCTAGGGTTAGGGATAGTCTGACTAGGAAATTGACCTTTCTCTCTCCCACTCAAGGAAATAGCTAACTGCCCCAACTGAACTTCCATCTTAGCTATGGATTGCGCAGTGACCTGGTTAATCTGAGTTTGATTTTGATGGGTTTGCTGTTGAGTTTGGATGAACTGCTGTTGCTGCCTCATCAACTCGACAATCATAGATTCTAAAGACGACTGTTGTTGGGCAGACTGCTGGTAATTGGTCATGGGATTTGGTATGATGGCTCTGCAATCGGTAGATTGTTGGGGTTGATAAGGGACTTGAGGAACAATAGCTTGGTTTGTGGAAGAACCAGATTGCCTAGGAAAACTCCTATTGTAACTTGACGGACCACTAGATTGAATAGGTTCATTCTGTCTGTATGAGAAATTAGGATGGAACCTATTATCTGGGTGATACGTTTGGCTAAAAGAGTTTGGAGTTGGCTTCCTAAAAGTACTATAGTCATTAATCGCATTTGCTTGTTCAACTTTGATTTGAGGCAAGGTGGGACAACACTCGACCAAATGGTCGTTGCCGTCGCATATGACACACAAAGAACTCGGTTCGACAGTCACTTGCGAAATTGTACGAGGGTCTAGGTGAGGTTTGGATGCTGAGATGGTAAAGGCATCTAACTTCTTCGTGAGATTATTCATCCCACTCACTAGACTACACATGACATTTTTGAGATCAGGGTCTGCCTTCATCTCATACATGCCTGTCTTCCTAACCGGATCGTCTCTATCAAATTCTTCTTGGTTAATGCTCCAATTTTGAGCACTCTCAGCTAACTCTACGAGGAAATCATACGCTTGGTTGGGAGTCTGGTTCATGAACTGACCCTTATGCATTGACTCAACTAAGGTACGTTGATTCATTGTTAATCCTCTATAAAAACTTTGCACCAACTGTGCTTTGTCAATGCCATGGTGTGGGCATTTGACCAATAAATCATTGAATCTTTCCCAAGTTTGGGAAAATTCATCATCAGGACGGGCTCTAAAATTTCTAATAGAGTCCTTCATTTTCTCAGTTTTGGCCACGGGATAGAATTTGACTATAAATTTCTTGGATAGAACATCCCAGGTAGATATGGAATTAGGTGTTAGGGAGTTCAACCACGCAGCTGCGTGGTCTTCCAAGGATAACGGGAACAGAATAAGCTTGATACTCTCCTCATCTAGATTCTGATTTCTAAAAGTTTGACATATAGTCAAGAATCGATTAAGATGGGTGTAAGGTTGTTCACGCTCTAAACCGTGGAACTTAGGGAGCATATTGATGGTGGCAGCCCTAATTTCAAACTGAGGTGCATTGTTCAATGGTAAAACAATGCATGTGAGAGGAGATGCGGAAGCTGGAGCGAAGAGCTCATTGAGAGTTCGCTCTCGATCACCCATCATAACTACTGATGGTGTTTTGCGTATCCTACTGATGGTACGTTCGATCTCAGGATCAAATGGTTCTAACACGTTATTTTGTGAACGTCTACCAAGCATACAAATCACACAGTCGATCAAACAATCACGAAAAGAAAAGACTGGACCTAGATAGGTTGCTTAAAGCTAGACAGCTCCTAACTGGGTAGAAATAGCGCAACTAGCCTTCCAACTCGGTTCTATGAAATCAAGTTTGAATCATTCGGATCTCCAGATCGGAGGAGGCGCATAATGCATAAGCAAGAGCACGCTTAAATACCTTCCTTTTTTGAATAGACTGAGTCTATCCCCTCAAAGGGCAAGATTTTACTAGATACAAAAATGACCAAGAAGCGCAATTGGCACAACTTGAAGTGAAATTTCTCCTATTGAGCTCGTGGGCCCTATAGTCAAGTCTAATTGATTTTAATTAATTTGATTGGATGACTAGTGAATTGATTATCCTAATTAGAGCAAGGAATTGGTAATGACTTCCAATCCTTATCTTATCATGCCATCCCTAGGAGAGGGGTGCTCTTTACTACTTAATTAACTATTCCAAATGTGTGCAAATTGGAAAAATAACATACAAAGGCAAGGAGTAACCCACTAGTAAAGAGAGGCGTGGGTGTTTCAGGATTACCTCCCGTGCTAGACGGGGTGAAGACGGTTTGAGTCGACTTAGGCCACCAACTCCAATTTTGGTGTGCGAACCTAAGGAGCCGTGACGGTATTGTCCACCCGTCGTCCTTCCTTAGTCTATTACAATCCAAGCCTTCTTGGATAATTAATAAAAATTACAAGAAATCCTATACAAGAGTTTCTAAAACAGAAAAATAAACCTAACTAAAGATTAAAGGAAATTGAAAGAAAAGAAGAAAAAAGAAAAAAAAATGTTCACCTACAAGAAGCAAAACAGAAATGTTAGCAGAAATGATAGTAAATGGACTCCAAAACAGAATCTGACTTACCACTATCTTGCTTACTTCGTCACATTTTATAGAAAATTTCGTTCTACCCCAAATCGATATATACTAATAGATAATCAGAGATCGGAGTAGAAAGTTACAGTCAGTTTAAGTTCTGCTGTCAAGGGTGAAAAAGAAAACGAAAATGACTTTTTTTTTTTTTTTCAATGTTTTTTTTTCTTTTTTCTTCTCTCTTAAAATCTCAAGAACACTTGAACTTATAGAAAGAAACCAAAAGAAAAAAAGAAAATAAAAAATGAAAAAAAAAATAAATTTTAAATCAAAACTTACCACTGCTACCTTTACCTTTCCCCGGCAGCAGCGCCAAAATTCTGATGAGACTATCGTTGTTCTCCTCACCGGAGTTAATAATAATCTTAGTTTTACCTTACTTGTGGGGCAAGTAGGGGATCGAACCCAAGAGAAAGGAGGAATAGAGCTAAGCTAAGAAGATAAAATTCAAATTAACTAAAAGGAATTAAAACTGTTTTTCTTTGTATTTTTGAACTTATAAGAAGATGTAAAATTACTAGAAAATAAACTAAAGTAAATGAAATTAAAAGCAAGTAAACTTATGAATTAAAACACCATTGGAGGTGGATCTACCTAAAACATGTTAATGAGCAATTTCTAGTCTCTAGCCTTTTTATAACTCAATCATAAGGGCTTGGTGTTAGCTCCTTAGATCGGAAAGTTTTGCAATTAAAATGAAATAAAGGAACAAAAACAAAGTAGAATTTCTTAAGAACTTCTTACTACAAATTATCTAATTTAAGCATACTTTATCTTGATCTAATCTAAGCATAAAGTATCTATATTAAGAATAAAATGTGCAAGAAACTTATAGAGAATTCATAAGCATTTTAAATAAAAGAAAGGCATAAAATTAGAAATAACACAAGAACTTGCTCTAGGCTTTTCCACTCTCCAATGGAGGGGAACTTAGCCTAATGTCATTGCAAGAGAGGGAAGACAAGAGATGAAAGAACTTTTCTTCATTTCATGGAGAAAATTACAACTTCTTCTTCTTCTACTTCTTACAAAACTAGTTAACCAAAAGAAAATAACTAGAAAATGAAAATACAAAAAATAAGAGAATAGACAAAGAGCCTTAGATTAAAGGAGTCTTGGATAAGAGAACCAAGATAGGACCCTTTCTCTAGAAATGAAGGCTCTATTTATAGAGAAAAATGTGTGTAGAAGAGTCTAAAAGTAGCCTCCACTTTTCTTTGTACAAAAAGACAAAAGAGGAGAATATGAGTTAAGGATTAGGGTATTGCAAAGTGGGCCCAAATGCTTTTGCCTTGAGATTTTGATTCCAAATTGTTGATTTTCTGCACAAGAAACACACGTAATTAGATTTATCTGGTAAATGAATTTATTTATATATAATTAAGCCTAATTAACATGCAACGTGGTGGTTTGAGGCTTATCATGATTATTATCTTAATATAGAGAAATAGGTACAAAAATCAAAATAAATATCCAGAAAATGTGCGTATAATTGAGTGTTTGGAGACACTCATCACTGGGGGACTAGCAATTTGTTTGACAATGCAGTGAGAGTTGGAGAACAAACAATCCTGTTTTTACCTTATTTCCAGAGTTGTCCAAAGTTTCAACAAGTTTCTGCACCCATCAGTTTCAATGTTATCGAGTGAACCAACTTCGGTTCTCTCAGTGAAGGTGTACCTCAATGGATAGTTCACCTAATAAAACTATCCTATTAAATATTAAAAAAAATATCTTTTTTGGGTGATGTTATGTGGGTAAGCATCTTTAGTTTGGAAGGCCAAAGGGGGGTCATCATACTGTATTTTAATTCTACTGTTTTGGATCTCTCCCGTTAGTATGTTGTATGCTCATTGATCTGGATCCTACAATCAGTAGGAATCTTGGAGATCTACTTTTGGAATTGGTCTACTGATTGGTTCAGCCATTTTAGTTAATTTTTTTCCTTTATGCCAATAAAGGAAAAATATTCGCAGTGCTCTCGGACGGTTCAGATTAATGATTTGATCTCTTCAAGTCTTCTTAGAGAAATAACTTTGTCGAATAAAACTGTCCCATTAAATCTCTCTTTTGGTGAATATATGCAGGTGTAATAATTGGGAATTCCTTTATTGTTATTCCATCGGCTTGTCATGAGAAGGCCTCGATGTGGATAGGTTGTGAATTTTCTTTCATACGTCTATTTGTTTAAGTTATGGTTCAATTCTTGTCCAATGGCTCCATAGTTTTGAGATCCTGATTTGCACCGTTAATATCAACTTTTTTACGTCTTTAATTCCATGATTTCCTGGCTTCGGTTGTAATTCTTTGTTTTTGTCAAACATTTGTGTTTTTTGAATCTAACTTGGAATTCTACTGTTTCATTAGTGTACGCCTCTTCAATGTTCATGGCAGTTTTTCAAGGGATTTGTCAAACTTTATATTCTCTCAATCAGGGGTTGGTATGCTCTTCAAACTGAAACTTGGAAACCATGAGAGAGGCAACTTTCCACTGCTTTTACATCCTTCAACCTTCAGATAAAGGACCAATGCTTCTTAGGGTAAATCCCTAACCCCCACTTATTGAATGGTGTGAATTATTTTCTTTACATCAGTCTCTTGTTGTTTGTAAGACAGAATGTTCCCCACTCCTGTAACTATGTGTGTGTGTGTGTGTAGTTCATATCTTGGATCAGTGTTCACATATTCTAATCACTATTTGCCTTGAATTTTAACAAAATGCACGCTTTTAATTTGGTAAAAATTGGGGCTCTGTGCTATGTTAAGAGGTTGGATTTCACTATATAAACTTCAGTTAGGCACTACTAATTAACCATCACCCAATTTAAATTCTAGAGGGATTACACTTTTTGTTATACTAAAACATATTTCACTAGTTGCCTTTAACCCTAACTTTCTTAATTAGCACCAACTTGCAAGTTTTGTTTTAATTTTTTTGGTTGTACAACAAGAAATTGGGGAACTAATATGCATTTTAGAAGCTGCCGTGGTTAAGACCATGATTCTAACATTTTGAACTGCAGGGCTTGCCAGATCAGAGGAAATCTTACCCATTCCTGATGCCATTGGATCGATTGACAATGCAGTACCTAAGGAGACAGAGAATTCCATTCAAATATCTTCATCAAGGGTAGGATTACAACCACGCTCCATGGAAAAAAATAGGTTATGGTGTTTTTATCTTTTTACTCCTTTCTAGATTTGCTTTTGATATAAATGAGACAATAATTCACAAACACATTTATGCTGGAGAAAATGAAGGGTAACTGAAAGCATTAATTAATTACACAATGCGAGTGACCTTTATGGATTTTACAGCCTAATAAAGCAAAAGAGTGGTTATCTCGCCGACTAGATGAGGGTGTTACTATTGGATGGAACAACAGAGATCCACCATCATATTGAGTGGTTCTTAGACGAGCACTCAAGAAGAGATGACAGCCATCATTCTAGTCTGCAAGCTACCAAATGTGATTTTATGACGGTAACTTTGGTGACTCATTGGTATGCCATTAATATGTGAATTAGTTGCATCTGGGTGATTGATAATCTATTCTCCAAAACAATCAATTGAGTTCACCTAAACTTGGATGGAATATAATTGAGCTTATGCCATCCCAATGAGCTATTTCCTATGCTATTTCATGGGCCAATACTAGAGAAGCTTTTCGATGGCTTTCTTTACAGATGGAATTAAGAGACTACAACCCTCTTTTGCATGAGAGAAGTTTCCATCCCAAGCTTAACTTGCTTGTAAAGGAGAGCTTACAATTTGGGTAAACGTCTCCACTCAACTTCAGCCCTCTTTAGTAGATCTACTGTAGTTTTTTTTATAAAAAAGCCTTTGGGGTCTTTGCTGACAATTGCATTCATGTGAATTGGGATTCCTGCTAATATAATCGAGAAAGATTCTCCTTAACTCTTCTTGGTACCAAGGAGTTCCAGAAGCACTCCCAAATTTATGGGTTTCTAGAGAAACACCACTTTGATGCAAACAACTATACTTATCTCACTTGTAATAAACCTCCTAGTCGATCGAAAATGATTGTAGAGGAATTTACAGGGATTTCTCAACCACCTTAGGAAAGATTCCCATTCTACCAGTTATGACTATATGCTAGTCAATGGTGAATTTTCATCAACTGAAAGTAGACTGGTGCAACATGTAGATTTGTTTACAGGATTTTGGGTACTCTATAATATGAGGTGACCAGGAAAGGCTGAGAGTCGCTGTTTGACTTGGAATGTGGATTCATGAATTTGGTTTACCATGGCTCTGGGTCCAACCTCTAGACTTTTCATAAGATTGGTCAAGTCAATGACCGTATGTAACTATCGAACTGCTTAATAACTCGGCCTGCTTGAATGTAACTATTGCCTAGCCAATTTCTGATTTAAGTGGAGTTCTTGAGCATCAAACATTTGGTACTGCTCAGGCATCTGCTGTGCCCAAAATTAGAATTTTGTTTGAGAGGAAAAAAAAATCTCTTTGATGTACTCACGTACCTGAGACTTTCAAAAGAACAAGTGGATACACAAAGAGTACTTCAAGTGTGATTCATCTAATCAACTTGGATAAATCTAGTGAATTCAATTGTGTTCCAAGTAACCATGCGTGTTTGTTTTAATCATCAATATTAAGCATATATAATCTTCTCAAACATTGATTCTCCAGGTCAGTACCATCAAAACGTAAGGAGATGAATTCTGAATCAAAGTCACCCAGACCAGAGCCCTTAGAAATGACTGCATTGCTAGCATCAACAAAGAATGATTTAGAAGAAGAAAAGCACACTTCCACCCCGCATCTGACCCAGGCAACCAAAGAAGATAAGAATACTTGTGTCACTGAGGAGTGGAAACATCTCATTGTTACTGAAGATTGTAAGATCTATTCTCCTACTTGTATTTCCATACCCAAGATAAAGATGGTTTTATCGCCACCAGATGGTAATAAGCAGCTGGGCGAGAAAACCTCAAGGATTCTTGAGAGACTGGAGGCCCCAAGACAGCAGAAAACCAAGGGTTCTTTACCTGTTATCTTAAGCAGTGGGACAGATGCATGTATGCCCAAGAAGAAACCCCTGGCTCCATTTACACCCAACCATGCAACAGACCAGGGCACGACCTTAAGCCAACCAATGAGACCCAATTTCCAGAGGCTGAAAAGGAAGCTAAGGTGAAACACTAATTGTTCTTCACATGGCCGTGCTTCTTTTTCAGGTTTGTTCACAATGTAGCTGTCGTTTTCTAAAGATTTCTTCGGTTGTCCCAAGTCCTGAAAACCATGCATGCATGTAAAATGCATGAGATGGTTTGTCCATAATAATAAAAAAACAGTACATGGTATGTGTTTTGAGGCCAAGTCCATGACAATAAAACTAATAAAACACATATGTTCTCATCCTCAGTGCTCCACACCATACCTGTTCCCTATGATTGTTAATCAAAAATATTGTTCTGCCGATTGACTCTACGAGTTTTTAGCTCTTCCCTTGGCCAACCTTTACAAAACAGATCAGCTTGATTTATGATTTCTAACCATTGGATCTGTGCATTCGTCCTTGTCTAACCAAAATCCTGGGTAAAAGCATTAATGTTTCAAGCCCTTGATGAAAAATATTCGGATCCAATAGCTAGAAATTAATTTCAAGCTGATTTTTGGTGAAAAGGTTCATAAGGGATGGGCCAATCATTCATGGTATCAGCAGGTTGAAAGCAATTGTTTATGACCCACAGTTTATGTTTCCTCTTTGAGTCGTGATAATATGATGCTCTCTTTTTTTCTGTTTTTTTTCAGACGCCGCCCTTTACCCCCATCAGAGAACCATAGATCATTTGCCTCAAGATACACATGAAAAAGATTTATGGTTCTGTAACTACCAGGTCGGGGAGCGTATGGGGTGTCAAAATATCATTAGTCTTCATCTTTTCATTCCAATAGTAGTGGACCTATGGCAAAACCGACAAGTTAATGGTTGATGTTTTGGATCCTCAGTAGCTCATTTTTCCTGTGGTTCCCTACAGGCATTTTTTCACAGTTGAGAGAGCGCAATTGTCAATGATACTAAAATCCATTAGTTTAAAATTGAAAGTTTGGTGATCTCCATTTTCAAAGTCTTTAATCAGGTTAAAAATGTTTTTACCTCTCAACAAAACGTTGCATCGACTCATTTTATGACAATTAAAATTATATATGACACAGGTTAGTTTAAATTTATTAATCGTTGGTCCTACCATAAGAACGAGCTTACGTAAGACTAATTATGAAATTGCAACGTATGTGTAGCATCATGTTTGGTGGGAAGCTCCCACTTTGTTGTGCTTCTACCCCACAACCAAGAAAGAAAATGCTCTTTTCTTCTTTTCTCATATAATAGTTAGTTCTAACCTCAGACGAAGTTTTAGGCTCTCCATCAAACATAGAGCTGAGATGGGAGGAAAAACACATTTTCTAGAGAATAGCATAATTTTTCTAGGGATCAATAACATTTTTCTAGACATCAATTTTTGTTTTTTAGTGTCGCGCACGTGCCATTCTGTCATATCAGTTGTTTGTTAGCTGTCCATTTGATTGAGATAGAGATATATCAGTTGTTTGTTCGATGGAGAATCTCAATTCGCTAGTACCATTGTGCTACAAATTCAATTTTTTTTGCCTTAAGTCAACTAGACCACAGGAGGAAAATAGCAGGAATATATGCTACACCTGTGGTGCATAATTTGATGCCCCCTTTGACATATGCCCCTATCATAGAACCATAGATCATTCAAGAAAAAGATTTATGATTCTATGTATCCTGAGGCAAAATGGGATGTATGTCAGAGGGGGAATCAAAAAATCATTATTGTTAACCAATATCTTCCTTTGGTATCATCTGCACAAAGAGCTCAATGGAACAATACATGCACATCTAATACTTTGACAAAATTGGCAAAAATAAAATAAAATAATAAATACTATGTCATGAATAATAATCTTCAAGTGCACATAATTTATTAAAACGACCAAATCGTGTTATTTTAAGAAAGCAAAATGCTGCCATTGTGATTGTATATTATTATTTTTATTTATTATTTAGCATTTAAAAATTAGCTATTGCTCAAATATTTTATTATCTCTCTTGACTTGGGAATATTATTAGTAATAATCAAGTTGCGTCGTTAAATGATTAACTCTTATGGCCCACTAGCCCATAATTGTTTGACCCACCCCTCAATCAACCACCACACCAAAAATTGAGTTATATATATATATATATATATATATGGGTCCCGTTCGCCACCCTTAGTTTTACCACACACTTTAACAAACGCGTTTTGTCTTACATGGGTTAGAAGTTTCGGAATGAGCTGATTTTTGGTGAGGATGATCTCTATGGTGAGGAGATCATCATCACCAAAAATCAGCTCATTCCAAAACTTCTAACCCCATCAAAATTGATTTACAAAAAATGGACAGTCCACGATTTTTCAACGTGTAAACATGGGGCTAAACATTTCGAAATGGGCTGATTTTTGGGGAAGATGATCTTCTAATCATAGAGATCATCCTCACCAAAAATCAGCTCATTCCAAAACTTCTAACCCATGTAGGACAAAAAACGTTTGTTAAAGTGTGTGGTAAAACTTAGGGTGCTGAACATTTCCCTATATATATATATATGGGTCCCGTTCAGCAACAAACATTTTGGCAAAACATTTTTCAAAACATGGGTTAGAGGTTTTGGAATGGGCTGATTTTTGGTGAGGATGAGCTCTACAGTGAGGAGATCATCATCACCGAAAATCAGCCCATTCCAAAACTTCTAACCTTATCAAAAATGATTTACAAAAATGGACGGTCCACGATTTTTCAACTTGTAAACTGGGGCTAGAAGTTTTGGAATAGGCTGATTTTTGGTGAGGATGATCTCCTCACCGTAGAGATCATCCTCACCAAAAATCAGCTCATTCCAAAATCTCTAACCCATGGTTTGAAAAATGTTTTGCCAAAATGTTTGTTGCTGAACATTTCCCTATATATATATATATATATATATATATATATATATATATATATACATGGGGGCGGTTCAAGGGCCATATGAGAAAACATATGAAAAAACTTTCGTTTTTCAAAATAAGAGTTAGAGGTTTTGGATTGAGCTGATTTTTTGCAAGGATGATCACTATGATGAAAAGATCATCCTCACAAAAAATCAGCTCAATCAGAAACTTCTAAATCCATCAAAAATGATTTACAAATTAATGATAAAAATTGGTAAAAATCTACGGTCCACATTCTAAATCACTTTTAATGGGGTTAGAAATTTCAGATTGGGCTGATTTTTTTTTTTTTTTTTTTTGGATGATCTTCCCATCATAGAGATCATCCTCACAAAAAATCAGCTCAATCCAAAATTTCTAACCCATATTTTAAAATTTTATTAAAAACGAAAATTTTTACATATGTTTTCTCATATGGCCCTTGAACCTGACCCTATATATATATATAGCTAGCTTGTTACGGGTAAGTGGCTAGGAAAGTTGTATGTGAAGGATAGGAAGTAAAGTAGCTCTCCAACTCTCATCTGTACATGAGAACACATTTTCCCACGTGTGTATTTGGAGCTACAGATCACCACGTCTACATGGCATGTCCGTTTTGGTCTATAGTATAGCATACGATTTGCTGAAAACCTAATTTACCGGATAGTTTTGGATCCGATTATGAACCTGATCCGATCCATTGACAGCCTAATTACGAACAAATACTTGTCCCCAGAATCTTAAAAAGGGTATTCGTGTCATATTCACTATAATCTTAAAAGTAAATCGTATGTGATTGGTTATAAGGACTCATAATTAATGGCATATTTTTTGCTCTCAAATTTAAAAGCGGAAGTGATGGAGAATGGGTAGCTTGATCTTCTTGTGCATGAACCATGACGTGGCTAGTGTGAATGCTATTAGCATCAATCCCGGCCACCATTATGATCCCGGTTATACCTTCAACTCCTTTTACAAACTACCAATAACTTTCAGGTTGATCATCTCCAAAGTAAGGTTTCATTGGCTCATATTCATCTTCGGTCGCACTAAGGAGACGAGGGAAATCGCAAGCAAGATGGGAACCTACATGTAATGCAACTCCAACTCCAATTCCAGCTGCAATCACCTAAGCAACATAAATTGAAACAAACAAATTAATTAGTCTACTTTTTTAAAGTCTAATTGAAATTAAAAAAAAGAATAAAATAACTTGATTTTCTTTGAACCTTGTCGAAATTGAGATTATCGTCAAAAGGGACGATAACACCTAATTTGGTCTTGTTCCTAAGCCAGGTGATGGTGTTGCAACATACTGGTGGTAGTAAGATCAATGCCATGTTGAATTTTAGTATTTCAGCCACACCCTTGGTTGTGCAGACACAATAGCTCATTATTATTAAAATAAGACTAGAGAGTAAAGAAGAAAATTTGTTCTGAGGCACGTACAAATTTACGTTGTCTTATAAACAACAAATGCCCCCACTCTGATTGAACACGAAGATGCAAATGAGTTACTGGCGAATTTGTCTTTAGGATATAACAAAACCCAGTTTTATCACAATTGTATATTTCCTCAAAATTTGAACTAGAAAAATCTGTCACACAATATCTCAAATACACTAATACTGTTTTTGTAGAAAGTTAGAATTATTATATATTTTTTTAATAGAATTGATTTCTATGAATAGAGAAAAATTTCAAAAGTCATATCCTTTTATAAATGGACAAAGGAACTCAATAGGTACGAAACCTATTGGAATCACTAGGCACTTATATGTATATATCATTGTATTGAGTTTAGTCCTACATCAGACACTCATTCTCTTGTCTCTCCTTATAAGCTCTTAGGCCTCTCCACTTATTGCCAATTTATTTTGAGTTGGACTATCAACCTTATCATGGTATCAGAGTGGGTCTTTCTATCCTCCACATCACCTAGTTTATATCTCCACATGTTTTGACTCAGTCTGACTTACACATGTGGGGGGTGTGTTAAGTTTAGTCCCACGTCAAACACTCGTTGCTTTGTCTCTCTCCTTATATACTCTTGAGCCTCTCTACTCACTGCCAATCCCAAATTTATCACATCGTAATATAAAAGGGACATTTCAAAAGGTAAAGCTACACCATGTTCTATTCTAAATCTTATTACTTTAATAAAATAAAATAAATTTACTTGACCGTTTGGAGTGTGGTATTTGAATCTCAATATCCAAAGATTGGATTAAAACATGGGATATTGGTAGGGCATAAAATGGGTCGGATCCGACTTGGATATGTATATATCCATATTCAAATCCATTTTTTGAAATAGGGAACCATATCCAAATCGGTATCCGACTCAGATTCTTCTATTCAAAACCGTATTTGATTTATTTCAATTTACTAAAACCGAATCCAAACCAACCCAAACCAAATTGCTTGCTTTGGGTCGGATCAAGTTGGTTTGAATTGGATTTTAGCATTTGGTTTTTGCCTATTTTCTCTACAAGTCATTTGGTTTTTATCTCATTTTTTTGGGTATTGAAAGATCGAAAATCGTGGTACAAGACGCCCAAATTGTCTTTAAAATCCTATATTTTCTGAAAAATCTTAAATTATTGGTAAGATGTTCTTATATTAATAAGGTAGAAGAAAAAAGGTCATAAACCTACCTAATTAATTACAAGAGATGAGAAGCCTAGCTACAATTACAGTGATTCCAAGCTTTGAGGTTCAAACCTTGATTTAGGGTACGAAATCTTGGTTCCATGCTCATAAATTTAAGAGAAGACAGAACACAAGAATAAATTCTAAAATCGAAGAAGTCTTGGGAGGTAAACATGTAATAAATCCAAGAGAGATTTGATCTCACCTATGCAATTAGAAGCATCCGATATTGACTTTCTAAACTCCAATCGAGAGAGGCGAGATCTAATTTATAAAATCCAAATCAAAAGATGCAAGAGCTGAAAATATTTTAATCTTCAAAAGAGACTTTAAGTCTTTATTCTTTAAGAGATGCACATTAGCACGACACATGCATTGTATGAGATTTAGATAATAAAATGGTTTTTGAGAGAGAGATTGGAAGTAGAGAATATGACAGGTACTTAACTTTTAGTGGGTAGTAGACAATAATAAATGGGCTTTAATAACAGTCTATTAAATGGGGTTGTTTGAGTGTTAATGGTTGATACAAGTTGTTTGATTATCTTGCATCCTCCAAAGACTTTATGGATTGCTCTGAAATAGATAGTGAAGCTCTCCCTTGTAACCTCAGTTCTTTCATTGATAAGGATCGTAGGGTTTTCCTTTCTTAAGGTTGTAGCTGGTTTGCAACCCTGTTGATCTTTCAAAAAAAAAAAAAGTTTGAATGCTAATTAAATCCAACTTAAAAAAGAAAAGAAAAAAAGCAACACAATTTGGATCCGGGTCGGATTTAGGGGATTAACTTGTATCTTATCCGAATCCAACTCGGGTCAAGAACCAATACACCATATTCAACCCGATTTTGAATTCGGATCTACTTCAACTAACTAAATGTGGTAAAATTGGTTTTCAAACCACTCAGATATGGAATAAAATCTGACCCATTTTAACCCCTAGACAGTAGAAGATAACCCCTTTAAGTGAGACAATTTGGTCATATTCCACTGCACTTTGCATAAGTACCACTTACTAGGGGTGCAACTTGGTTCGGATTAGAATAAAATCATAACCGAACCAATCAAGATCGGTTCTATTATATAAGAATCAGAACCGAATCGATTTGTTTTATAATCGAACCAATCCAAACCGATTTTATTTTGGATTGGTTCGGTTCGGTTCCATAGGTTGCCAAGGAAGAGCCAAATTCCCTCCATCTCTCCCATTGTCAGATTGTTTTGCAGCTTGAGAGAGTGACACAGAGACAGAGAGAGAGGGGACGCACCGTCAACACAGCCGCAGACGCTGAGACAGAGAGAGAGAGAGAAAGAGAGAGAGAGAGGGAGGGACGCACCGTTGCAGCTTGCACCGACGCAGACGCAGATCGCACCGTCGCAGACGTAGATGCAGTCGCAGGTCATACCGTCGCAAACGCAAAGAGAGAGAGAGAGAGGAAGAGATGAGCGGGTGGCTACCGCAGGCCGCAGAGGCGAGAGCTCAGAGACGAGGTTTTGTAAAAAAATTAAATTAAAAAATAAAATATAAATCTAATATTTTATTTTATATTAATATTAGTTCGGTTTTCGGTTCGATTCGGTTTTTTATATTAGCTGAACCGAGAACTGAACCGAATTCATCGGTTTTTTGTTTTATAAACCCAAAACCGAACCGATATCCATCTAAACCGAACCAAAGCAATCTAAATTCTACGGTTTGATTCGGTTCTCGGTTTGAACCGAATTAAGTTGCACCCCTACACTTAACCAAAGCAGAGGAATTTGCTTTGATTATCATGAATATGATGCTCTCCTTTCCCTTTCCTTTAGAAAGGAAAAACATAAGGAACTCCAGCCAGGTCTCTCTCCCCATCACTCTCTCTACTGTATTGTATTTGCTTATCTGTAATATGGGTTTCTCTTAGAGATTAGTGTTTTTGGTTTTAAAATCTTTTTTTTTTTTCTTCTTTCATAATTGAAAAGTTTATCATCTTTTACAGTAAAACTTTGTTGAGGAAAAATCAGGGATTGAGGAGGTAAGCCCTCAAACAAACCATCCAATCTATGGCATTCTTCTTTTTAGGACCTTTCCAACATTATTAATTTCTTTTTTCAAGTTTTTATTTACAAATTGGAGGCTTTTCGAAGTTAAGGTAAGATTGAGAGCAGTCACTCTCTCCTTGATTGGAATTTACTCTCTTAAAAATAAATAAAAAACTTTTTTTTTGGTATTTTGTTATGTAATATTTGTGTTGATGGAATTGCAGGGCAATCATTGAGTACATGGAGTTGGTTTTAGAGGAGAAAGATTCTGTAGATTGGATTTACAGAGGAGAAGGAGCTGCCAACATTGTCCTTGGTTACATCGGATCGAACCCTGCTTTTGTATGTCCACCATTTGATTAATTGTCTACCTCAACCTCATTGTATTATTCGTAACTGTTGTATGGATAAAATGCTTGATGTGGGTTGAAAAGTGGTGGTTTTGATATAAGGATTCTATAGTGTTTTCTTAGAACACATGCAAGAAGTTTGGAATCTTTCATTTTCATGGACCTTATCTAAGAGAGATCACTTTGGTTGAATTTCAATTAGTGATTGGAAGATTGAAACCAAATGAGTTGTTTCATGTTCGTATTGTAATTGGTACCCATTGTACATAGAAAATTTTGGATGAACTTAGGGTTTTAATAAATGAGTTTGGTGTAGATATAGAGTTTCAAAGGAGGAGAACTATAATTTGAAGAAAAAGAGAACCCATTCTTTATTGCAATTTGTTTGTTATTCTATTCAATTGATATGTCAACTAGTTTGCAACCCAATTTATAAGTACTTTAGCATCACAAAACTTTTATCTCAGACCTTGTAACACAACTATTCACTGCCCCACTTAACCTCTAAAACCATGCCTTTAGTAATTGTTTCAGCTTATGATGGCACACTCATGGTTTACTTTGGCTGTGTCTTTGACGTACCTGAGTAACATAAATTACGATTATGCAAAAGAGACAATGACATGGAAGAGAGCTTAAGTGATGTTCGTCCTCGAACTTACTACTGGAAATCTTAGATTTGGTTGCGACATGAACTAAGGGAGATTTTACTGGAAAAAATTCTGAAAAAAGTCATTTGATGGAGATGGAATTTTATATCTATTCATTGAATGATAAAAACAGGTTAAAATGTTTAGACCCATAGCTGTTGGTTTGACACATTGCGAAGCAACTTTGAGATCGTGGGTTCAAGTCCAGCTTACCCATCAAAAATAAAAAATAAAAAACTGGTTAAAATTTCCCAGGTTTATGCAAGTTCATTAAAGAAAAATAGGGAAAACGCTTCAACGTCTTTTCCATCTAGATAGTATTATGTACAAACCTCATGTATACAATGAACTTAATGAAATTGTACCTTCTAACCATTTCTTGTTTCTGTTTGGTATTATCCATAATTGGATTGATTGCAACAGGTTGGAAAAGTGATACGCGTAGAAAAGGTTCCCAAGAGCCGAAACCAATGCACAACTCCAACCTCAGATTTTTCCATCCATGAAAACCTTTTATGGAGAGATACCAAAGACATTGTGTCATCCACGTCAAAGGAAATTGCCGAGCGACTATTTGTGCTGAATGTAATGATCCCTTTGTTAGGCTCTGAACATGTCGATGCTGGGGTATGTTCTTGCAAGTGTCACTTGAAGTAGTTTTGATCCAATTTCATTTTGTAATTTGGTAGGATATCCTTCTAGTTTGATTTGTGTCAATTGTGACTTAGACATGTAGGTCTTGGTCACCTTCAGATAACTAATCATATTCACCCTAAAGTGCTTGCTAATATTGTTCAATCCTTGAGACAGAACTTGTAAAAGTTAGGTATCTATATGTCATCTTATTTTGATGTATTCTAAGCATATTAGCTCATATATCCATTCATGGTCTATTTAGTTTAGCGTATTAATTTAATCATACATATTTTAAAAATAAAACATATATAATAATGTGTGCAACACTTTTAGGAAATCAACTGAATTCTTGTTTTTGTGCTTTTTCTAGCCTTCCTTGTTTTTTCTTCTTGCCAAGAATAATTCTGAAATGTGTAACCTTAGTTTTCAAATTCATTGAGGTGACACAGAAATCAACTGAATGAGCTCTGCTCAACCAGTTCAATAACATCAAGGCATAGGATGAGACTAGAATATTGATAGACTTCTTGTGAATTGTCCAACTCATGGAAAGGTATGGGCGAGTTCAAATGACCTTTATGCTTGTAAACGTTTGATATGGACAAATTTTACTAGGATACGAGATACTAATGGGAACAAGTACTTGAAATGCCGATTAAGCTGTCTGATAAATGATGATTCATTGCAAACTAAAATGTTAGACCCCACATTTGATCCCATTGAAATGTAATCGGGAAAGTTATGGAAAAATATTTAACTTATTTTAAGGTGGACTAATTTTGGCTTAGAAATCATCATTTCCATTTCCTTTTTCCCTTCATCAAGTCCTGTCTGTACTTGATATCAAGCTTCTGAGGGGCCTGGTTTATTTACTAGTTACTACCAACGAGAACAGTTGAACTTGGACCATGCATTTGGTGGGCTCCACTAGGATGAACTGTAACTTATATATATTTGATAGGTTTATTAATTGTGTCATTTGGCTATCTTGACTGTCCATCCAAAAGAGAAAACAAGCAAAAGCTAGAGCTTCTAGTAGTATAAAAGTATTCAAGAAAGATAATTCTTCTAACAATTACGAATGCTTGCTTTGGATAGTGATTTTAGGTTATTTACCATCTACCAGGAGGCCCCACCAATTGAATGGGTTTATTTCAAGTCATTGGTTTGACTTTGCCATATGTTCAACATAACATCACCTAAGTTATATGTTCATGAGTGAAAATTTTCCCTCTGGAGTATTATGATCCCGAAACATGGTAAAGATCTTTGACATTGAATTCGTGTAACATGGCAGATGCGTGTCCTCGTGTCCAGAGAATTCCTGGAGGCAGTCGGAAAGAATATTCTCTGTCAGCGTCCTGCATGGCGAGTCGATGCTGCCAATATTAATACCCTTAGTGATTCTGCAATTGTGATCTCTGATCATACAATTTTCCCCCACGGTAAATACCTCTCATTTAAAATTAAAAATTTGTATTTTGATATAGGAATAGAAGCTGTATGGTTTTTATATTTTACGAAAATTGGATGCAAAAATGGTATAACACTTACCTAGGTTTGATATATAGTAATGCCCTACATATTTCAGCTATTGAGCAATTCTTCCTTTGAAGGCATAGAAGAAGGGTTTCTTTTCTTTTTTCTTTTTTATGCACAGAAGCAGGAATTCAATTTATCGTAGAAGAGATGCTTATCTATAAATATGATCGTATTAGCTATTTGACAGAATAGAAAAAATTTGAAGAGAAAAACCCAATAATGCTGCACCCAGATTTTCGTCAATGACATCATCATTTCCTTGTCTCAACTATTTGGGGTTGCAACATGTATCCTATTTTACCAATTTACTTGTAAGGCACTTTGTTGAATTTGTATTAGCCAATTCAAACTTCTTGAGACATATTGTGACCAATGAACAACCACATAAATTGTTTTATGACGGTAGCTTTAGAAATACTTTCTTCAGTTTTTAAAACAAAATAATGAGACTTTTTTCATTTAATTATGGAAAATTGTACTTTTTTTTTATCTGTAGAAAATAGCTCATAGTTGCCTTGCAATATTTCAAAAGTGAATGGATGTTATCCTCTCTTTTTTCTTCATTTCAGGTATTCTTAGAGAGGATCCTTGCATAGCAGTTGAGATAAAAGTACTTTTCTAATCTTCTCGTATTTTTCATATATAAATCTGCTCCTTTCTTAACCATAATCTCTTCTGTATAACTCTTTTTTTGGTCTGCTTCCATGTTTGCATTTGAGAGAGCAGCCAAAATGTGGATTTCTTCCATGCTCAGAATTTATAGCTGAAAGAAATGCCACAAAAAAGAGAATAACACGTTTTCAAATGCACCAGGTCCTGAAGCTTCGTCAAGGAGAGGTAATGTGTCCACCTAACCTAAATCTTTTTCATTTTATTTTCATAAGAAAGCCCTTCAAATTAAACTATGTGACCCTAGTCATAATTTCAATATGTTGCTTTATCTGACAATGCAGAATGAGTAGAGTTTATTTTTTTTATTTTTTTGTATAAACAGAAAGATGAAAAGTAAGACACTTTCCTGAAGATAATAGAAAAACCATATCATTTTATTCTGGCACTACCTTGTATTATTTTAGAGCACCCTACAATTTATCCACAACTATTTAACATTCATGGAATTTAGTAAGTTTCAATTGTAGAACAATTAAACTAATCAACACTAAGAAGAATCAATCTTGGTATTGTTAGCTGAGATCTTGCTCCATCTGCGTCTTCAACGTACAATAATCTACTAAATTATGAACCATTGGGCTTAGATCAATAGCTCAGTAGGTTTGAGACATTGCTAAGCAACTTGGAGGTCGTGGGTTCAAGTCCAGCGTACCCATCAAATTTTTTTATGAACCACTAACAAAAGGTTCTAATTAGGCGTCGTAGATAGTAAATTGTAAGGTTTAAATTGAAATGATCGAGCAATTTCGCTAACTTTGTTATTTAACTTTCTTTAATTATACCTAATACATATTTCGAATTGTATCTCAGATATCACATCTAAGTATCTACAATCCTCTTGATCTGTTCTCTGGATCAGTTGATAGAATAAATAAGGCTATCAAGGCACTCTTCACCACCCCGCAGAACAATTTCCGCATATTCATAAATGGTTCTCTCGTTTGTGGAGGCTTGGGGGGTAGCACGGACAATACTAATTTCATTATTAATGATGCATTTGAAGATATGATTGAGGGTATCATTCGGGCGGATCGTGGCCTAAGATTAGAGAGTTTTCTACGGCTTGTTTCTGAGACAATTTCCAGATCTGGGGTATTAGATCGGCTTCTGGAAGCCCAAAAGCTTGATTCATTCGACATAGAAGGGGCAATTCATGCATATTACAATATTGTTTCCCAGCCTTGCAAAGTATGTAGAGACTTGGGAGATAGCGAGCTCTCAAAAAGATACTTGTCACTGCATTCTATTTCATTGGAAGAAAGCTTGAAGATTGTGAGGAATTATTTGATAGCTGCAACTGCAAAGGATTGTAGCTTGATGATCAGCTTCAGACCAAGAGCGAAAGAGGATCTAGTGTCCACATATAGTACTCTATACCTAGAATCCACTAACCAAAGCTTTGATTACAAGGTACACAATCGTTTCGACATCTTAATTTTGTTGTGTGATTAGTGTCCCATCTGTTGCTCTGAATTGCATAATGAATTAATGATTGTTGAATTACCATGTTCCTCTAAACACCCTACTAAATTTCTATGCGATTATCATTGTACGGCTTAAAATGGGTCGGGTTTGGGGTGGATCTAAGTGTATACATATAAATATCCATATTCATATCTGAATTCGAATCCGACTCTGATCTTATTAACTAAAACCGTATCTGAAGAATTTTGCTTGCACTAAATACAGATCTGAATCCGACCTGACCGACCAATTTGGTTGATTCCGGTTGGATAATTTTGGACTGTTCTACATTTTTTTTTTCTAAATTTCTTTTTTAATTGCTATACTACTTTACCATTATAATTCTTTTAATTAATACAAATTCATGTTATATTAAAGTAGTAGAAATTTTATTGTTTTTCATTTTTTTTTTTAAGTAGTAGAAAAATGATAATTTGAAAAACATAAAAATATAATTTTCAAAGCAATATATCATTCAGATCTAGGCGAATATAAGGATGAATCCATATCTGACCCGGATAAAGGGACATCAACCCATTTTTATTTAGAATTACTCCAAGGGTCCAAGCCCACTAAATTCAGATCACTCAGATTTTGGATAAAACCCGACCCATTTTATACCCTATGTCATCGGCAGACTCCCTTTCCATCTGTCAAGGGAGTGATACTCCTCAATTTAACAGGCGAGTGGTTTCGGCTCCTCTGTTTGCCCACTTAGCAGAAATGAATAGAAGCTCAAGCCTTAAGGCTTGGCATTGTATAATAAATGATTTCTGAAAAGTGTGTTGATTCAGTAAGGGTAAAAGACACAAATGTGTTGGCTTGATTGAAGTTTGATTTTTTTAATTTCCTGAGATGATTTCTGTTGAGCTATGTCTTCTATTCCTGATTGGTGACTTCAGACTACGTTGTGGACAGACATGGGGGTCGAGCTCAACTTGACTTTCTCTTCCAAAATTCTTCTAATTAGAGGTCTTTGTCAATTTTACCCCTAGGAGTCACATGTGTACACTTTCTCTTGTTTTCGTGTTGCCCCAGAAATGAGAGTAGCACGAATAGGTTGAGAGAAACTGCTGCTTTCGCCTGTGTATGTAGGTCAATTATTACCGAACCAAGTATATCTTGTGCCTTGTGTGATTGCTCTTTGTTATCTTTATTATTATTAATTTTATACTTCAATCCACGGTTTTTCTATAACAATTTCATACTATATGCATTACAATTTGTTGTAATTTCATTTCCTCTATTGGATAGATTGAAGTTCATTTGCTTTTTGAAATAAGAGCACCACCTTACTGCTGTATCTTTTTTTATTGCACTGAAATGCTATTTAATCTGAAATTTCTTGTAGGCTTATTTCATTGACCTCGACATGAAACCTTTGAAAAAGATGGTTCAGTACTACGAATTGGACCAAAAGATAGTGAGCTACTACACTGAAATGGAGAAAGATGGAACATCAGATGTCTGATTCTATGAGTATCAGCAAATACACCTCACACGGTTCACTACAATGAGTTGGTTGCAAAGAGAGTGAGGTCCTTCAGAACCATCGAGATCAAATCCAACACTATTGTTGTAGTAACCCTTATGAAGCCACATTCGCTGGTTGCCCTTTTTTAAACATCAAGTTAAACATTACTTTCATAAGTTTTTAAAATTGTTTTCGCTTCTTATGTTCTGTTCTTTCATTTTTAATTTACATGCAAATGTATCTTGCTTCTTATGTCTCTCTTAGCTTCACCTTTGAAACCTCTCTTATAATACAATTTATACTTCATTCCTTTTTTTTTTCTCAGTAAGAATTGAAGTCCCTTTTGTGAAACACCCTAAGCTATGTCCTTGGGCATTGCTGGTCCAGATCATTGGTTGGCCCTTGAGAGATTTACAACATGAATTAAGAAGATCATGCAATTTTCTGGACATATGTTACCTGGTTTGCTCGGTTAGAACTTGGCTTCATGGTTTGTTTTCCATTTTACTTCTGTTTGTTACTTCAGTTTGCTTATATACATAATTCATGCTTGTAAAAAAAAAAAAAAACTATATTTTAATACCATTGGCTTATTGTGTTGAAGTTTTATATTAACCAAATTATAACCATTAAGCATTTGTATCTTGAAGGTGCCAACTTAAGCTAAATTTAAAAAGCTTGAGGCATGTTGATACCATGACTTGAGTTCAAAATCTGTTGAACACACTTTGACCTCTGTGACCACAGTATTCATGTTTCGAAAAGGAAACATATAAATGTTGATTTAGTGCAATTAGAAGACAGTAATTATAATAAGATATACTCTTCATGAATTAATTAACTTAAGAGAAGGTGCTAGTTAGCTTTGTTGGTATAGTTTAAGGGTTCAATTCCCACAATCAGGAGTTTTTGATCTCATTAAAGAAAGGCTTACAAAGAAACTCTTGCATAGTTAAGGGTTCAATATACCTTATTTTCATTAAAGGATACCCTGTTGGTCTCCCTTTGTATGCAAATAAAATAAGTTTTTTCTTTTCTTATTTATATCTGATTATAAATAATCTTATTATAAACTATATTATTTAGCACAAAATTTTTTTTTATCAGAAGTGAAAATATAGTATTTTTAAATAGTTTAGAAAAACAGATGGTGGAACAAAATAATTTAGATAAGGTTTTTATAATGGATGGTTTCATCACTTTGATTTGGGGGCAACAAGAACTTTATAACTGGGAATTATTATTCTTGTAAAAAGAACTTTCAGATAATCCACGAGAATTTACATAAAAAACTAATAAATTACTTTGAAGCTCTAATAAATATAAAATGCTTCTCTACAAAGGAGGAAAATAAACATAAAGATACCATTTATTTCATCACAAAATCCCACTATAGAATTCACATAATGTTTTTATATTATTCAATAAATGTCATAAGCTTCACCATACAAATGACTAATTGAAATAACACAGATCATGGTACTAGCCCTCGTCTTCAGGAGGAGTTTCAAGCCTATTTATATTTGGACCAGAAACCATATCAGTATTGGGTTCTGTCCAGGAACAATACCATTGTTCCTCGGTGTCACACCAATCTTCCCGACAATAGTTACTCGCGAAAGTGTGATATTATCCAGTCTAAAGAGAATAAAATACGACATTGTTCCCATGGAACCTAGGGATGTAGATCTTATTCTCTGTTCTTTTCACGGTTGCAGGTGCCGATATTGATGTGGTATGATTAATGAACAACATTCCATCTCTGACTTGTCCAACTTAAAAACTTCAACTGGGCTACCTGAATGACGAATAAAAATGGATAGGATCTCTCCATCGCACTCTACAATGAAATCTTGGGTTTCCAAACATGTTCATCTATATCCTCTTTTGGATTGAAAGCTCCTAGCTTTCCATCTTGGCCCAGAATATATAAAACATTGTCGTAGAAAACAGGATTGCAATGAGATGCCTTGAATGGTACTTTATTATCCAAAAGGTATGAAAGTCCAAGTATCTTCCCCACGACCACAAACTGCCATCGAAATATACTTCGGGTTCGTGTACTTCGTGGGCAAAAACTAGGAGTGCAACTTGATTCAGGTTGGTTCGATTTAGAGCAAAATCATAACCGAACCGGCCAAAGTCGATTCCATTATATAAGAATCAGAACCGAACCAATTTGATCTAGAACCGAACCAACCCAAACCGACCTTAATTCGATTTGGTTCGATTCTATGGGTTGTAAAAAAAAAAAAAATTTACACAAATTTATCAAAAATTATGTAAACACATGAATTAAGTTGGATTTGAACCGAATTGCTAAATTATGTGTACAAATTTATCAAAAATCTGTCAAAAATTATGTAAACACATGATAAATTTGTGTAAATTCGGTTAGATTAATTTCAAAAAAAAAAAAAAAAAATTGACTTTCTAAAAATTATCGAAAAAATTAATTTTTCTCCAAAACCATAAAACCCAAACCCATTCCAAAACAAAATGGGTTTCCATGAGAGGTACCTGCTGCTACATGCCGAGAGAGAGAGAGAGAGAGCTGCAACCCATAGCCGATCGTCAAAGTTGAGATGCAAACATAGCCGCACTGTCGCACAAATAGCAAAAGACACGAGAGAAAGAGAGAGAGAGAGAGAGAGAGAGAGAGAGAGAGAGAGAGAGAGAGAGACAGAGGGAAGGGTGACTGTCGACAATCAGATTTGAGCCTACAATCGCACAATCACTGCAAGAGACGAGAGAGAGAGAGAAGTGAGAACCGAAATATGTTAAGGGTTTAGGTTTTGCTAAAAAAATAAAAAAATAAAAAATCAATTATAAATTTAATATTTTATTTTACATTAATAGTGTTTCGATTTTCGATTTTGTTTGATTTTTTATATTATCTGAATTGAGAACTGAACCAAATTCATCGGTTCTTCATTTTTTAAATCTGAAATCGAACTGGTAACAATTTAAACCGAACCAAACCAATCCAAATTGCACAGTTTGGTTCGATTCTCAGTTTGAACCGAATTAAATTGCACCCCTAGCAAAAACCATACATTCTGAGGAAGTTGGTGGCGACGAAAAGGGCATACTAGACAAGTCAAATTCAAGAAAATCTATCTTAAGAAGTTAGATGGTTGCCCTGGTGAAGGGATTGAAGAAGAAAATAGATCGATCGTTTCAAGACATTAAGAACCAACCGTACTTTGAGTAAGAACCAACCGTACTTTGAGTGGCCTATAATTGTACCCACTAGTTCTGGAAAGTCCATTTTATAAGCGTCGTTTTACATTGGATGGAAGAACTTAACACACACCACTGTTGTTATATGGGAAGCACGTGAACCATGGACATCGCTTCGAGTTAGATTGGAAGGGAGGAGGCGATGACCTGAGTGGAGGAGTGATAGTTTCCCATGCTTTGCAAGTGAGGCAAAAGTAAACGCAATCACGTAGAAAGAGACGTGACATGATGGTATCTAAAATCTCCCATGGAAGGTCATTCCAAGGCCTCTCCTCTCCATTACCTCTTCTTCGAGAGGGGATATGCTCGACTATAAAATCTTAGACAGAAATTGCTCTTGTCGCCTCTTCCCTCCCTTTACTCCATCCTTCTCAGTTTCCTCCACATTAGCTTTTCGTTGCTTAATCTGTAAAATATAAAAAGTAGATCAAAAGACCTTTAAAAGGTGAATTGGAGCTAATTACAAATTAGTTTCTCAAAAGAAAGAAGATTAAACAAGTAAAGATTGTGAAAAAGGGGATGAAATACCAGTGAACAGACATTGGGGAATATCCAGTATGGCTGGGACCATCCATCCACAATATTGGGACAAGGTAGACTAACCAAGATAGTTTGATCGTACATGTTATATCTGTACAAGCTTCTATCTTTCGGCTCCATGTAATAGATGCAATCTCCTTTGACTCCCAATTCTTCTGCAAAGACTGACATGCAAGTTTTGCTCAACAAGAAAACAACATTGCCTATTGTTTCCACTTTTTCCCATTCCATTGTCGAGAAATCCAATTTGAAAACATCGAAAGTCAACTTCTTCGGTAAATGTCCCCATGAAAATCTTGATCACTAGGAAAAGTTCTCCATGGTATTCTGCTAAGTTAAATATTCAATTATTTCCTATAATTAGTGTTCAATGACTAATAAATTTGTGTCAATTTTATTCGGTTCCCTTACTTTTTTCTCCTGCGAGTGAACTATGTCTCCTTGTTGTACACGTGGGACATTAACCAAGCCATCACTTGAAAGATCAACTACTGGAGTGAGCTCTTTGATGGTTTTAAATCCACAAGAATCCATTGGTGTCTGAGAGAGAGAGAGAGAGAGGAAAGAAATCCAATATACAGATTTCTATTAGAACAACTATCTAAAACATACAAGGGTGTTTAATCCCCCAAAAAATTGCGGGGGAGGGAGTTAAAAAGTGAGAGGGGGAGGGGGCAACACTTTCAAAGGTTCTCATCAATTTGAAAAATACATCTCATCGCATTGAAAAATACCTTTTTACTCAACATGAAAGATTATAATTTTTCCAACCTAATAGTGTTTTATTGAGATAAATTAAAAAAATTAATCAAACTGTGACCAAAATTGACATGAATCAGAGCCAACATAAACAATGGTGCTAAAGATGTAAAGTTCCTTTATGGAAATGGTTATATTCATACAAATTTGCAGTTCTTAGATATGTTATTTACTTGTCCTGATAAAAAAATAACTTGTGAAGAATTCCAGATTAAGTTTGGGATGAGTAATAGTGTACACAAGACAAATACTTGTGTTTGATGATCTAATTCCATTATGTAAATCCTTTCAGCAGTCCAAAAAGGCAAACTTGCAATAATAATTTTTTGTTAAAATAAATAAAAACAAATAAATGAATTTCAACATCTAATAATAGAAATGTTTCGCTGAATAGAAATAAGATGATGGAGGGTGCTAGGCCTCTTCATCTTGGGGGGATTTGCAAGCCAGTCAAGTTCTTTTATAGGTGCATCAAGATTGTGTTCAATCCAAGTGCAGAACCATTGATCTCCTGTGTTATACCAATCTTCTTTAGTATAGTTACCCAAAAAGAGTGGTATCTATAAGTCCAAAGAGAATAAAATACAACATTTTTCCCATTGAACCTAGGGAAATATATCTTGTTCTCTGTTCCCTTTGTCGTCACAGGTGATGCTGTATGACTAAGGAAAAACATTTTGTTGCCCAAAGTTTTTAGTTTCACCCATTTCATGTCCAACCTACAAACATAAATTGGTTTGCCCAAATGACCAACAAAGATCTCTCCATCACACTCTGGAATGAAACTCTTAGGAATAGAAATATTGGGTCCTATTAATTTTGGGTGGACCCACCAAAAATGTTCCTCTAACTCTTCCTTTGGATCAAAAACTCCTGATTAACCAACATGTAAAGGTCTTTTTTCTCAAAACCTTTGGATCGCTTCATATTGAAGAAAATTTTGACCTCCAACTCACTTAAAAACCCAAACCGCAAGTTTTTTTTTTTTTTGGAACAACTCTTTGACTTTTGACTCGGCTAACTCAACTAGTTTGCTTACACATCTCGACACAATGAGTCTTCCCATCGAGCACAAAGGTTTAGCATGGACAGAAATAGTTTTTGAAGTCGTGTCTAAGCCCACCTACTCCTCTAACCCACAACAGCTTTCCAGGGAATTTGGTAGTAAAGACTCAAACGAGTCTAAGTAGACTGGGTTAAAAACTTCCCATGGATCTAACTCTCATGCATCTTGAGGATTGAGAAGTGAAAGTATAAGATTGTCAACAGTCCCTATCTCTTTTCCATATGTGATAAATCCCCCCTACAAGCATCTGAAGCAATCTTCAAAATAAAAAAAAAAAACAAATGTCTTCTAAAAAGTAGACGCCTCCATCTGTCACATCCCTTGTGCCGCACAGAACCTTAGCCTCAACAACAGCAGGTTCATTAAAAGCATCATACAAAGATGATGCATTTTTTTTGCCCTTTCTAGTCAACATCTTCAATGCCAGATTAGTAGTTCTAGTCATCTTCTCCAAACAAAACTCTCCACCATGTTCTGAAGCCCATCACCCACATCACTAACCTGCTCTCTTGAGCTCGCATTTTTATCTCCTAAGAGCAAAAAAAGATCCTCTTTAGAGGAGCTCCCAACTTCCCAACAACGACTCGCAATCCTGGGAACCACCAACCTCATAGGGACTCAATAAGAGTAACCGCAAAAAATAGTGAGGACTCACGAAATAGCCTCTTCCAGTGCCCCCGCTAGAACTATGGCTGCACTGAAATATTTCTTGAGTTAAAGAGGGGTTGTTTTGTTTTGGGTTTTACTGTTTGGGAAATGAGGAGAGAGAGTAAATTTGGTTTTCCTTGAATTTGTATATCCTGTCTGGAATCTAGATGGATTTGGTCGAGAAGTTCTGATGTTTTCATTTTTTAGATTCATTTTACAGTAGTATGTCTTCCACTTAAGAGCAACGCAGTGTGTCTTCCACTGAATTCACCCGGTACAAACATGATATTCAATGTCTACCATGCTTTAGATCCATTGAGATCCATTGAAAATGTCAATTTTTATCTTCATCTTGGGCAGATTTTTCTCTTCAACCTGTGTTTTTCAGTTCTACTACTCTGTTACTGCAATAGCTTAAAATTGATTATTGGGTGGCTAAAAGGCAACCACTGCAATAGGTTTTTCTTTGTGGTTGTGGTTCTTTTAATCTTCAATTCTCAACTCCATTTGCTTGTTTTAAAATGTTGTTATTTAAAGCATGCAATTTAGAGTATTTTATAGACTAATTGATGTCTTTTTATGTGTATCCTCTTTTAGAAAAGCAAAATAAGGTTGGAGGCTATAAGGAACCGAAGACTCCTACATCTAAAAGCGTGATGGCAAAAAAAGAGATATTGTGGAACATTGGAATTTTATTGTAGACTTTAGCAAGAACTTGACAAAAAAAGTAGATGGTTGAGAATAACTTTTGCAATAGTCATTTTAAACAACAAAATTCTGTTTTGGTAATGCAATGATAAAAGTACTTAATGAATTAACAGTGCTTTTATTTAACCAATTACCTTAAATTAAAAGCATGCAAGATGTTAAAATTTCATTTGGATTCTACGTTCAAGGATAATTTCACAAATCATAAACCAATTTTATATTGGATAATGCTGAAGTGACCTCAGGATCGAACCTCATATCACACTTCTTGATGTGAGAGTGTATGAGAACCATTGATGCTTTTCATCGAGATACGAGTGAAAAAGAATCTTTGGTTCCTATCCACTTTCATGTCAAGAAGTGTGATATGAGGTACCAGATTTAGGTCACTCCAGCATGACTCTTTTATATTTATGAGGACTAAATTCTATGAACTTTGAAAAAAAAAAAAAAAGCATCAAAACAAATTTATTTTTGACCATTGAATTCTACTTTTAAATTTGGAAGTTTGAAAGCCATCTATTCTCACAACTTTGGATCAAGCCTTTTTTTTTTTAATTATTGTTTTTCTTTGGGATCTGAGTTTTTTCACGAAACCTAGAGAATTGTGGTGTTGGATTGTGATAATCCAATTGAGCTCAAAGACCCTTAGTAAGATTTTAAGTCAAACTAAGTTAGTAAGAAAAGTATTTTACTTCTTACCCATGTTCTCTTTCTCTTACACGGTTATGCCGAGAAAATTTTACTTCCCGCTAAGTAAAAAGTAGAAGTCATCTTAATTTGACTTCTACTTTTAAGTGTTTATTTTTGTTTTCATGTAGTAGCTATTGGACCAAGTTTAGAGCCTTCCTGGTAAATGGGTTCAATCATGTTAGTGTGGCAGAAACTCGGGAGAGAAAGCATTGATGCATGCAACACTCATGAGAAAACCAAAAACCAAGAAGAAAAACCAGATATTGCGTCATTTGGTTGTGATGAAAAGACAAAAGGCATTGACTTAATCTTTACTCTTTCTACATGTATACACAAGCAAATTGGGGAACTAAATAAATTTGGGTTGGGCAGGGGACACATACCTTTGAAATCTAACATTCTCTGAACCCATTGCATCTCTCAACGCTGCATTACCATTTGCAAGACGAAATGCAGCAACACCAGATTTATTATGCCGAATCAGACTTGAAACTCATCACAAACAAGCAAACAATTCAAAACCTGACCAGCCCAGATGTCAAAAAGTCGTTTCCAACTGTGTTGGCAGAAATTTCTGGAGAGATAAGAAACAATTACTCACAGGATATAGCAGCCAGCACCTTAGTTCAGACAATCGCATCAGGTTCTAGGCCATTTGCTTCCATTACAAGTTGGGCTCCTGGGGTTGCTCTGAACAATGGTTGTTACAACCGCTGCCATCTTTGCTCGAATGCCAAAGTGCAAGTTTTTGAGGTAACCAAGAAGAGGTACCAAACCACGAATTGAGTGAAGGTCTACAGAAGGATTAAAACTTCTTTAATATCATGAACAGTTGGGCAAATCATAAACAATTACAGTACCTTGTTTCCTAATTGAGGAGAATCCCAACTCAAAATTAAATTTCATAATAGTTCAAATTAAATGGTTAGGCATATTTTTAATTTTGTAATGTTAAAGTGGATGAAATTGTGCTTGAAGGTGGCAATCCAAGGGAAAGAAAGTATTAGCAAGATTTAAAGGGTTCTGAAATAAAGCCCAGTTGTAAAAAAGGATCAGTCGATGACTTGATAATTTGTATCCCTATTGCAATCTAATGCATGTGATACAATATATAAATGAAAAAGATGTTTATTTGTTTCGCCTGGCTCTGCTAGGTGGTTTTTTGAACGTTAAATACCATTGAACAGGTTATTTGTTATTCGCATGGAAGCCCACCAAAATATGGTAGGGTAGCCTTTACAATTTAATGAATCATCTACCTATTTCTTGGGAAGAGATCTTAGCTCCCATTTAAGGGTGTTACCAACATAATAATGGGTGCTTTTGAGTAGCTCAGACAAGATCTCAAGTGGCATGACAGTTGATACCCACAATAAGCACAAAAAAAAGTGTGTATTTTTTGCAATCTACTAATTTAAAGCACTTTCTTAATTTTGTAAGGAAATCCTCGATGTAGAGAAGGCCATTGAATTGTGTGATAATCGCCTTAAGCTGGTATTCTACTTGATGGAGGTGGAGTAGATTAACAATCCAAGTCCATCAAGATAATTAGTATAAAGGTCTGGCTGGGTTTGGGAAAGGATTTGACGGTTGTATAGAGGGTTAGGGTTACGAAAAATATGTTGTGGAGGCTGATTTGTGGTGGTTGGAGAATGGGGGTTTTGATTTTGAGGGCCTAACATTGGTGTGGTAT
Organism: Akebia trifoliata; assembly: GCF_017979445.1. NCBI lineage: Eukaryota > Viridiplantae > Streptophyta > Magnoliopsida > Ranunculales > Lardizabalaceae > Akebia > Akebia trifoliata. Next base: position 49,566 of record NW_028237004.1, read on the forward strand.
GACTAGAAGGTTGAGAGAGGGTGGTATGACGTGTGGGGAGCGATTGAGGAAAGGAATTATTGGAAGGGTTTTGATGGGGGTGATGGAGGATAGGTTTGAGGATTTGGGAGAACATCATATGCAAGTTGGCATGGTGCGATTTGGGCATGATTAAAATTATGGGCAGGATTTTTTGAAAATTGGTAGATTTGGTCTCACTAATTGGTATCCTAGGGACTGAATTTTTAAGGGGGGGATACTAACGGATGGTGGAAATCCTTTGGGTCTTCATCTCCAAGGGTTTTCTTATTTTTCTCCTTCTCAATGGTGTTGAGAACCATGCCTTGAAGAAGAGACTCCAACTTAGCTATAATTCTAACTTCAAACTTCTCAAATTTAACTTCAAAATGAGCTTCTAAATAAGATTGTGTAACAAAATCACATTTACGATCCATCTTGTGTGGATCTTAACAAGAACTATGATACCAATTGACGTAGCAAAAGCGTGTGAATCAATAAATAAAATTGATAAACAAGCAATAACTTGAAAGAAAATAAAGTGAAGTGCTAGAAAGTAATTAAGAGACAAAAGATAATTGAATTGATTCCCAATTCCATGAAGAATCTAAATTCCCAAAAGAAGTTAAACCTGCAACATGCGAAATGGGTCGAATTTCTTCAAGAGTATACATTGGTTCTGATTTTGGATAATTGTATACTTCACTTTTTAGTAATTGAACAAGAAGCACTAAAGGGTTTGTCCTACAAGATGAATTTTGTTCTAAGACAACAAACTATGTACCCTGCAATTCCTTATGAAAATTTCTCATTTGGGAACTTCATGCTGGTGGAGTCGCAGGACATTTTGGTCTAGACAAAACCATTGCCCTTGTTGAGTATCGCTTTTATTGGCCCAGTCTCAAGTGAGATATCCCCAAAATTATAAGGAAGTGTAGAACTTGTCAACCAGAAAAACAGAGAAAACAGAATGCAAGATTGTTACCCCTTTGGTAGTGCCAAATAACCAATAGCAAGATATTAGTGTGGATTTCATACTTGAGCTTCCTAAGACTATCAAACAACACGACTCCATCTTTGTAGTAGCATATTGTTTTTTCTAAAATGGCTCAATTCATACCTTATTCCAAAACCTCCAATGCCTCTAGGACTGCCAAGATTTTCTTTTTGAGGTTGTTCATTTCACATGGGTTGCGAAAAACCATAGTGTATGATCAAGACATAAGGTCTGTCAGTTACTTTTGGCACACACACTTTGGCACATGATGGGCACTAGGCTCCAATTTACTTCAGCATACCACGCAAACGGTTGCTTAGACTAAAGTCATCAATAGGAGTCTAGGAAACTTGTTAAGATGTCTCGTAGCTGGTCATGATAAGTCATGGGATTTCACATTGTCCATACCGAAGTTTGCAAAAGCCTAAGAAACATCTAGACCTTATACCAATGGCATTATCTATTAGACAATCTGAGTCAAATGAGTCATTCGCACATCATATTCATGATTTGACATCTATCATGTTCCATGTGGTTTGAGGATTGGTACATGAGCTTAGTTCGAGAGCTACACTCATATTAGAGGTTGAAGACCCCATATGCATGATTTATATACAATTTGAAGACCACACATTCGGGAGATGCATGTTGGACTGCGTATTGGAGCTTAGAGATTTTAGTAGTGTCTTACTTCACCCAAGGTAAACTCTTCTCAACTGGGGAGAGTTGATGGAGACATCAGACCTATGATCCATGGCCCAGATTTTCTCAGGAGACCAGTCCATATACTCATTCATTATGTCCTACTTAAACCCTCCAATTATCTCCAACACTTAATCACAGGTCCTCAATCTTCTTTGCACCCAAATCCAACCTTAATCTTCTAATTCCTTCACATTAAGCAAACCAATGTCCTTTATAAATATAATCACTTTTATTGCTGTTGGGTCATTTCTTTGTTGAATGTTCTCCTACATGCCATAGCTGCAAAACTTTGTGCATTACATTTCAACATAGCAAATTGGTATTGTGAAAATTTTCACAACACCAATAAAAAATCCTTTGGGCCTAATTATTCTTTGAAATTCTTGAAAGAATAAATGGAATCCAAATTGGCTATTGAAGTGAAACCATAGGCTAGTGGAATTACAAAATATTCTTTCAACACCTCACTCCATATTTTAAGGATTACTTAGCCTAGGACCCTTTCTTAATCATTCAATTGAGGTTTTTCATTATTTGTTTGTGGTGTGCAGGAAAGCATAAACTGAAGCAACATGTTGTTCAACTTTGCTGATTTTAAGACTTCATGACTGGAAACATATCATGCATCTTTTGTTGGTTTTGACTTTATGACTGCATACATATCATTCTTTGTTGGTCTTAAGACTTTATTACTGCCAACATCTTTAGCTGGCCCAGCAGCTTTAATTGCAACTAACTCATTTAGGCTAATCAATTGGACTTGATTCCTGATAATCTGCTACGGAACAAACATGAATGGTGAAGATGGGCATGAAGTATACAGTGACATAAAACATAGAGAACTTTGATGAGAATCACTGTGCCATGCTAGTCCCCCACTCATTCTATCTACTATTGAATCTAATATTGCCTTGTTCTTTGAAATATTAATAGCATTAAAAAATTGACAAGTGCATCAAACTTATTTTTCAAACACAATATTTAAAGAGCACCAAACTTATCATCAAAAATATCAATTAAAATACTAATTTCAATTTGATAAAATGTAAATACATGATAACGAATAGGTTCATACTTGCAAAAATAATTTAAATACATTAATAACACTCAGTTTGAGTTTAGAGTAATTCGAATCTAAGACAAACATTAACTAAGAAAGACTTGTAAAAATAGAAATCATGAAAGTGAAACGCCACAATGAGATGAGTTGAAATTTGCATCGATATCCGATAGAACATGTAACCCACTCACCTACAAAAAAATATTTTGAATAAAAAATTAAATAAAAAAATGATTAATTAGATATATTTGATAACAAATTAAAATCACGTACACATTACATGGAAGAAGTTAAATCTTACTTGATTTGGAGGAAGATGAAGTAAATCCACCTTTCACTTCGATTTCTTTTTTAATCGGATGAAGAAGATAAAAAAAATTTCAAACCCTTGACTTTTTTTCTTTACTTGGTGGAGAAGATGAAGAAAAAAATAGAGGAAAATTGATTTGAGGGATGAAATAATGGAGGATTGAAGCTTAACTTGATGGAGAAAATGAAGTTTTCTCCCAAAATCTTACCTTCTTTTGTTCACTTGGTGGATAAGATGAAGAAATAATTGAGGAAAATCAATTTGGGGGTGAAATAATTGAGGATTGAGGTAAAACTCGATTATCTCGGTTAACTCGGACGAGATTTTGAAAATCTCGTCTGATATAACTCGTTTGTCTCGCAAGTTAACATAATATCTGTGCTGTCTCGTATATCTCGTTCGTATCGCCCAAGTTTTGCGAAAATATCGTCCGAGACGACTCGCTTGTCTCACGATACACGGTCGTCTCATGACACATTGTGAGTTGGTCTCGTTAGGCTGCGATACCGAGTTAACTCGGGCAATACGTCTAAGTCTCGAACGAATTTAAAAATCATGGTTCTAACTTCCATCGAAATTATGTGTAAGTCCCAGTACGAGTCCGAGTCATGATTTTAAAACTCGTCCGAGACCAAAACTTATACAGACTCACAAACTTGTTTGATATGTCCACGTATCGCAAGATAAACGAGATGTCTCAGACAAAATTTTGCAAAATCTCATATGAGACAAACGAGATGTGTCGGACAAGATTTTCCAAATCTCATCCGAGTTAAACGAGACTAACGATATAAACCCTTTCACCCATATATTCTTTCACCCAAATCGATTTTTCTTCATCTTCTCAATCAAGTGAATTAAAAAAGACAAGATTTTGGGAGAAAACTTTATCTTCTTTATCCAATTTAAGACGAAATCGAAGTGGATTTGCTTCATCTTCTTCCAAATCAAATAAGTTTCAAATTGATCGGTGTTCTAATATAAATTATTTAATAGTAGTACTTTGATATTTTTGATAATAAGTTCGATACTTTTTAAATATTATGTTTGAAAAACAAATTTGGTGCACTTGTGCAATGAAAATGAAACACACGTAACAATATAAATATTTAATTTATTTATTTTGATAGGTATATTATGATTTTTTTTTTAATTTTATATTTTTTTGGCTTCATTTTTTAATAGGAATAATTTCAGAATTATTCAAAATTTTTAAATGTTTAAAAACCATTATCTCAATGTCGAACGAGACGTATCATCCGAGTTAACTCGATATTGGGGCTGAACAAGACGAGACGTGAAATCGAATTTTAAAATCATGGTCTGACTAGCCTTATTGAAGTAGTAAGATATGGGAAAATTACTTAAAAGACCCTAAAAAAGGGACTTCTTTCTAAATAATCCCTAAGCTTTCAACATTAGGTTAACAAGACATTTAGTAAACTTTTTCTTTCTAAACAGTCCTTGAAGACTATTTTTACCACACACAAAAATTTGGTCGACCTAACCTAACCTCCAAACTCACCATTATTGTCATCAAAAAACTTAATTTTCAACATTTAATCGATACGTAAAAGCCACCATTTGTATCGGATAAGGTCAAATATGTTTTTTTGGAGAGTTTTATCAATCGGTTTGAAGAGTTACGTTTGATTTAGGTTTTTGTAATCACTTTTAACATAAAATCCCCATTCATGTTTACATGTCATCTAGCCCAATTCTCTAGGATTTGACCCAAAGCCAAATACCTAAGACTTTTCTACCCTCATCAAATAATTTTCTAGAAACTAAAACCTTTTATAATCTTACCCTCTTGATCATCATGAATGGTCAAATCTTATATGAGTGAAAGACCTTTAAGTCCCAGGAGAGTATAGGTCATTTGGGTTTTTTTATAGAGGTTTTGTTGCAAATATTAAGAACTTCATGATTTGAAACAAGTTTATCCCTAAAGGTCCCTCAAACTCCTATAAACAAGACCCTTATTCAAGGCAAAGAAGAGGGAGGAGCTTTAGAGAAGAAATTTTTTTATCCAAATTGCTTTCTAAAACATCTAGTCTATCTAAACCTAGTCCCAAACATCTAAAAAGATCCAAACAAAAAGAAAGAAAAAGAAGAGACTAAGGTGGGGTAGTATAATTTTATGTTTTTTATATAATTTTCCTTCTAAGACCTCTATTTTATACATTTTCCTATTTACACTTATATTTTTTTACTTGTAATAATGTTGATCTTAATCTTGCTTTAGTGAGGCTTAGAGGTAGAGAGTAAAATCTCCTAGAGGTAATCTCCTCCTACAAGTCTTCAATAAGCTCCATGAGAGCATTAGAATAATTGCTCTCTTTTGTTCTTTATTTCCCTTGCAAGTTTTATATTCTTAATGTAGATGCTTTTTATTTCTTTTAATTTCCATTGCAAGTTAAATTCCTAGAATAGATGTTTTTGTTTTCTTTTCTAATGGCTTAAGAGTTAAAGAGTAATCCCTCTTTGGAGGTAATCTTCTCTTTTTAAGTCCATTACATGCATATACTATATGTACACACTCACTTATAAAATGATTACAAGCAAGAGTGTAGATCCCTATTGAACTATATTCAACCTTTAGAGTCAACAAAAACAGTCCAAAATGGACATATTGCATGTATAAGATCACTAGTCTTTTTATAGTAGTGTCCAACTCCTAAACACCTCCTAAATGCTAAACCAACAAAAAAATGCTCCCGAGTGAGCACATAACCTCTAAAAGAGCTATTTGAATTCAGAAGGTAAAATTCACATGGATTCTCATCAAAATCTTATACTTTTAAAAAAATCCAACAAATAACATTTCTATTTTAACTTGCTCGTTGTCTTATTTTTCAAAACTAGATTATAGTTATTTTTTCTTTCAAGTTTCTCTATAATTTTCTTTTATTCTCAAAACCCAAAAATAGTTTATAATCTTCACCAAAGGTTATATATTGGTAACCATCTAAAAATAGGTGAGACAAGGTGCCTAACACATTTCTTATCCCTTAACCGAACCTCCTTATATTAGGAATTTATGTAGACCATTATCTCATTATCCTTTGGATATATGAGTCATTACAAGCAAAAAAAACAAAAATTCACAAAATAATTTTTATAGTGTCCATTCACACTTTAATTGAATGACGACGACTCCTAAATCCATGTAGATGAGCTCAAAACCTCTCAAAAGATTTCGAAGTCTATGTATCTACAATCCTTACCAAGGCTATTTTAATTGCATTAAAGATCATGGGTTTTCTGATGATGATTTTTTGAAGTTGAGTCTATTATATGTTATTGGTATTTTTTTTCTCTCAATTAGCAATGACATCATTTTGTCAAAATATGTTGAGCTTGTCAACGATTTATTAAGAAAATGTCTCACCTTTTGGACCAAATCTGCTAGTAAACTCCTTAGTCCATCGATTTATCATGAAAATGTCTCACCTTTTATATCATATCTACTAGTAAATCCTCAATTCATTGATTTATCATGAACCTTTTGCATCAGTTCATCGTTTATCTACTCAACCCACCAATCTATCTAGATAAAACCAACAAATTCTATACTAGATTTGCATAAAAAATCTATAATTTTTTGACCTTATTTGTTTTCTCCATGCAAAAGGACGAAACAACAACAATTTCAACATATTTCTTCTTCTCCTTCCCTCTTTTCTTTTTCCCATCTATTTTGAAGGAGAAAAGATGGACTAGCTCTCCTTATTCCTTAAGCGAAAGGCTGAGTTGTTAACCATAGACCCGAGTCCGATTTTCAATTACACGTGGATTTTTGTATTTATGTTACACCCTACTCTTTTATCATTGGCTTGTTTCGATGTGGGTTTTTATCAAAATTAAGTTGAGTCCGAGTCCGACTAGCCTTACTGAATTAGTAAGATATGGGAAAATTACTTAAAAGACCCTGAGAAAATGATTTCTTTCTAAATAATCCCTAAGTTTTCGACATTGGGTTAACAAGACATTTATTAACTTTTAATCTCTAAATGGTCCTTAAAGACTATTTTTACCAAAAAAATTTGGTCGAATTTGTAGACGTGAGATGTTTGTCATGAACCTTAATCTTATGTTGTTTGGAGTCGCCACCATTCTTTTTTGGAAATGGGTGTACATGAAAATCTGAAATGATTTTGAAATTGATTTTATCATTGTAGTGACTCTCATACATGAAAAATGCATGGTACACCTAAGATCTAAGTAGGGAGATCCGGTTAGAAGATGGAGAAAGTGTTAGGCATCCCATCCTCTCCACCGTGGTTACCTTAAAACTTGGTCAATCTTTTGAAAAACTTAAAAAAAATAAAAAATGCATGTTAGAGGTAGTGTGTGCAATAAATGGAAATGTTCCCTAAAAAAAGGTTTTAATGTCAATGTGACATTGAGAACATCTTATGGAGAATGATGGCCCATATAGTTTACATTATGTTTTTATGAGTAAGAATGTTGGTTTAGGACATTTTAGAGAAATTCCATGATGGAGTTCCTTAATGTCATAACTTTAATGCATGTATACAAGGCTAGAAACTTAGTGCTTCAATCCTAACAAGAGGGTGACACATTTCTTCATCATGGCCAAGCATATGTGATGGGTGCATGATGTACAATATGATGCATGAGATATGTAATAGGGAATATAAAGCTTCAACCCCTACCTTTTCAATCGAACCTAAATCCAACTTACCAGAAGTGGGAGAGGGTGTGCATTACATCATATAAGTTTTCTAAAAACATAAATAAATAGAGGGTTAGAAATAGAAGATGCAAGTACTTGAAAATGAAAATCTAATCTAACACACCTTGTCCTTTGATGTTTTTGAATGAACTTGAGTCTTGAGGGTTGAGTGTTTTAGTTGATGGTAAATGGCTAGAGAAGATGGCAGTTGTTGCTTAAAGGTTGAAAGATGGGTAAGAGTTCTTGAGTTAAAGGTTGGCTTAAGAGTTAGTTAGAGAGATGGAGTAGAAATTTTTGTATAATTTTAGGTTGAAAGATAGGGCTTGAGAGTATGAATTGTTCATAGGAAATATGATTATTTATAAAATTTTTGAAGAACTTTTATAAGGATAAAGTGGTACAACCCTAAAAATAAAGAGAATGAACATAATGTTTAGGTTATTTCTTTTTAGATTTTTCATTTTTATGAGGGTAAAAGTGAAATTTGTAAAAAAATTCTAAAAGTATTTTTGGTATTTGATTTTTTGATAAATAGATGTAAAAGAACAAAAATACTTTTGGAAGGGTAAGTAGGGAAGTGGCATGTGTAAAGGTGAAGTGGTGGGTAAAAAATAGACTTTGGTTCATTTGTAAATAACTCATAAAGTAATGGTGAATATATACTTTTGAAATGAACTAATGGGAGAGCTCTATGTATGTACTTGAAGATTCTCACCTTTTGAGGGTAAGATTGGAAGTTCTCCCAACTTTAGAGATTTTTATTAAAGATCAAAGTGCCTTTTTGGTTTGACCATACTTTTTGAGAAATGTATTCTTGAGTTTTTACAAATGGAGTTGACTCTCCAATTAGGTTAAAACATTGGGCATTAGGGGCTTATGAAAGATCAACATGTGTCATTTTTTGGGAGGGGGTGTAAGATCATGGACTTGGTATTGGGCTTAGAAGGAACTTGGCTTTAGATTTTAGTTTTGGGCTTGAGTTGTAGACTTAGGATAGTTTAGATTTGGGTATTTGGACTAGGATTGAATGTGAACTTAATATTAGATTAGGATATGGGTAATGGATTGGTTAATGGAGAACGAGTTTGGATTATGGAGCAGGTATGAAATTGGATCGGTCCATGGAGACTCGGAAACATGGGTTAGAGAAGCAGGTATGAAATTGAATTGGATTAGGGATAAGATTTAGACATATAAAACAATGTGAGATGATGCATCAATGCATGTATGCATGAAAATGGTGCTAAGTGGTAATGTGGGCCGGTTGAAGGATTTAAGGTTTCTTAATTGAAATCAACTAAAGAAGATTTGGATTTTTCTAATGGATTCGTGCAAATTGGAGTGTCTACAGAACTACCTAACCTAACCTCCGAACTCACCATTATTTTCATCAGAAAACTCATTTTCTAACGTCTAATCGATATGTAAAAGCCATCATTTACATCAAATAAGGTCAAAAGAGCTCAGATATGCTTTTTTCAAGAGTTTTATCGATCGATTTGAAGAGTTACGTTTGATTTAGGTTTTTGTTGAGTTTTGTAATCGCTTTTAACATAAAATCTAATTTGTATGGTTCATTTTGGTTTGAAAATGAAAATAAAATTTGATTTTGTCATTTTTATATTTTTATATGTTTATATTTTTATATTTTTCCATCATTTTTTTGTCAAAGAAAACGAATGCTTGTTTTTTATAGGGTCAAGTTCATTTTTTATTATTGTTGAGTTCAATAGTATTACTATTATGAACTTGACAATAATTAAATTACAGTTACTATTGAACTTGATTGTAATTTATTATCATCGAATTTTGAGTAAAATGAATTATAAACTCGATGGCAATTTATTGAATTCGATTGTAATTTATTTTGAATTAAATGATAATTTATTGAATTAAATATATTTTTTATATTAAAAATCCTTGATTATTATCTATAATGGTACAATTATTTCGTGATATTGAAGTCAAAGATTTATTGAACTCAATATATGGCATGTATTGTGTTGCTTTTTTTGTCAATTTAAATATTTTATTTTATTATCTTGTTGCTTATTTATTTATTTTAATCAATATTACATAGAAAATGAATACTCCGCTCAAGTATTGGAAATGTAATAAAAAAATTTCGGATTGGGTTGGTTTTTTGTGAGGATGGTCTCTATGATGAGAAGATCATCCTAAAAACAAATTAGTCCAATCTGAAATTTCTAACCCCATTATTACATTGTTTTTACATATGTTCCATAATCCGTCCTTATATATATATATGGGTAGCGATTTTTTGACCAAATCCTAGACAATATTATAGACAAAGTTTTGTCTTATATGACTAAAAAGTTTTGGAACAGACTGATTTTTTTGTGAGGATGATCTCTATAGTCAGTAGATTATCTTCACAAAAAATCAGCCAATTCTGAAACTTCTAATGCCATGAAAAGTGATTACAAACTAACGCTAAAAATTAACGATTCACGATTCTTCATCTTATAAACTAGGGTTAGAAATTTCAGAATTGGCTGATTTTTTGTGAGGATGATTTTCTCACCATAGAGATCATCCTTACAAAAAAATCAGCCCATTATGAAATTTTTAACCCATATAAAACAAAATGTTTTGTCTATAATATTGTCTAGGATTTTGTTAAAAGAACGCCACCTTATATGTATATATGAAAATTTTAGAGGGGTTAAACTTGCAAATGGCCATGTAGTGTCTCTTTCTGGTACTGACACACAACATATATATTATGAAAAATTCCAATTTCCAACTATCCTTGACATATATATACATGTTAATTTCCAATAAAAGAATTATGCAGGCAATCACCCACACCTAATATTTTTAATAGAAGGCTTAATATAACTTCGTAAGACCTATCATTCCATTTTCAATAAAAGAAAAAAGAGAAAAAAATGATTGCTTTTCAGGGAAATTTGTGGAAACATTATGAAGATTGTTAACCTCTATGTATAAACCTATATCTATCTAAAAACTAAAAGAAAATTATTACAAGGACAAATAGAAAATGATTTCTAGTATTATATCAAATGAAAGAAAGTAAAGAGAGTGAGAAATGGATAATTTACCAATGAGCAGAGATTGGGTACTACCCAATAAGGTTCAGGCCATCGACGAACTACATTGGGACAAGGCAGACTAACTGAGATAGTTCGATTACACATGTAAAATCTGTATAAGCTTTCTATCTTCTGGTTGAAAGAAATAGATACAATCCCCTTTAACTCCTAAATCTGTTGCGGATACTGATGTACAACTATTCTATTTCTTTGACTTAGATCTTGTAGTCAAATTATGAACAGTAGTAGTCTCCATAGGGGGGTGCTGACCATGAGCAATATCCAAGGGAGGATGCTCTTGAGAGAGATCAAATGATGGTTGTGTTAAAATAAATGTTAATAAATGATGATTAATATTTATTTAAAATTGATTCAAATAAAATTAATTTGGTTTATTTTAAAATGATATTTGAAAGTTACTTTATGGTTGGTGTACTTTTTGTTAAAAGAAAAGTAAGTATTTTTTTTAAAAGAGCATTTCTATTGGTTAATAACTTTTCACATGGATTGGAATTTGTAAAAGTTCTTTTGGCTCCTTTTTTCAAATTTTTATAAATCCCACATTGCTTTTTAAAATGTTTTGGAGGGGTTTTTAAACCTATATATAAGAACCTATTCTCAACTCTTTCTTCATTCCAAAGACTCTCTCCTTGAGAGCTCCTAATGGCTTCAAGCTATATGGAAATTTAATAATTCTTTTTTATTTTATTTTATTTATATATATATATATATATATATATATATATATATATATATATATATAAAATAAGAAAGAAAAGAAAGAAAGAGAGAGAGAGAGAAAAATTAAATATTTAATAGGGCCGTCCAATTTTGGATAGGCACCAAGGCCGAACCGAAAGGTGTCGAAGGGGCTTAAGGGTGCTTAACGGATTCCTTGATCTGAATAGGTGCCTAGTGGTTCCAATGGGTTTTCATACCTATTGAGATTCAAAAATCATTTACGAATGGGTGTGATTTTTAAATTGATATATATTTATGGAGATTAATTCTGTTAAATAATAACTAATTTTAAAAAAAAATTTCTACAAAAAGAGGCATTCGTGTATCCGAGATTCTGAGTGACAGATTTTCTCAAAATAGTGCAAATTTTGAGGAAATAAACAGTTGTGTTAGAACTGGGCTCTGTTGTATCCTGAAGACAAGTTCGCCAGCAACCCATCTGCATCTTCGTGTTTAATCGGAGTGGGGGCGTCTGTTGTCTATAAGACAACGTAGATTACTACGTGCCTCAGAGCAATACAGTTTAAGTTCAAGTTCTATTTTTCTAACAGGTTGAGAGTCAACTTTTGCAACATTGGTAGGGGAATCACTGGATGATATTAATATATCCAAAAAGTTTATGACGAGAATAATCATGAGTGTAAGGAAAACAAAGGCACCCAAAAGTTCTAAGCATTGAGTAACACAGTGACTTACCAAATAGTAGAGAGTACGGAGAGGAGTGTTGGAGAACCGCAGTTGGAAATCTGTTTATGATGTACATCGCAGTTGCAAAGGCATCCACCCAAAAGCAAGTAGGAGCATGACAATGAAATAAAAGGGTAAGACCTGTTTCGGTAATGTGATGATGATTACGTTCTGGTCGACCATTTTGAGCTTGAGTGTGAGGACATGAAACTCTTTTGGTGATACCACAATTGGACAAGTGTGTTAGGAATTCATTTTTTGAAAATTCCTGACCACCATTGCATTGAAGAATTTTGATCTTTCTAGAGAATTGATTCTCAAGGAATTTTTGAAATTGAAGGAATATGGGGAAAAAATCTGATTTCAATTTCATTGGGTAGAACCATGTAAAATGACTACAATCATCAACAAAAATAATATAATATCGGAATCTAGCATTAAATAAAGGAGGACCCCAAAGGTCTACATGTATTAAATCAAGAGGTTCAGTGCATTGTTCATGGTTCAATTGAAAAAGAAGACGGTGACTCTTACCCATTTGACAACTAGAACAGATGGAAGAACTTAATTTAGGAGAATCTAAAATCTTAATAACCCCATGTTATTCAATAACTCTAAAACTCGTTGAGAAGGGTGACCCAAACGTTGGTGCCAAAGGTCAAATGATCCATTGATTGGTGGAGAACGCATGGAGAGTCAAGGGTGTATGAGTAGTTCCTTCTATTGCCTGTCCCCAACACTCTCTTCATTCCCTGTTCCTGCATCACAAAACCAGTAGGATTGAAGACAAAAAAAAAAAACAATCAATTATTATCTTTGGTGAATTGTGACTGACTGAAAGAAGATTTTTTTTTATTTATTCAAAAGAAGGTACAAAAAGAGTATTTTCCAATTGTAGAGAACCAAAAGGTGTGTTCAAAGAGACGGTTCTGCTATGAGATATTGGTATCGATGACCCATCACCAACTAGAACATGATCAAATCTAGCATAAGCCTTTTCATGAACTAAATTACCGTGTGTGTGTCATATGTGCAGTGGCACCACTGTCAGATATCAATCTAGGTCTTGAGGATTATTGATAATGAGAGAAGTGAAGGCTTCCGGAACATGAGTTGTTTGGTAGGCATAATTGAACATGTTGTAGCACTCAAGAGCGGTGCGTCCATTTCCACAAATCTGACAAGTAGAGGTAAGAGAGAAGTGACTAGAAGATGCTTCATTTTTTTTTTTTAATTGTTACTTGTATTGGGAGGAGGACACAAAAGGCCTTGTTGAGATCGTTGGGGTGTGAAAGCACTCTGATAATTTCCATTATGACGATTCCCTTGATGTTTTAAAAAGGGTTTTCCATGAAATCTTCCTCCTCTCCCATTTCTTCCACCACCTCCTGCATTCCTTCCTGTGCGTGATTCTCTTTGAACAGAAAATGCTGATTCATAAGGTGTGGAATGAGATGTCAGACTTTTTAAAAGGAATTCATGACTAAGAAGAGAAAGGATGATTTCCTTGAATGAAGGAATGGGGGGTTTTGCAAGAACCGAAGTTACAAAGGTGTGATATTCTGTTCCTAGCCCCTTTAAGAACCAAAAGTCCTTGTCAGCATCAGGTATAGTGCTTCCCATGACTGCAATTTGATCACAAAATGCCTTGAACTTACGAGCATGTTCTGAAACTGTAGTATTGCCCTTTTTGAGAAGTTGAAGTTCTTCACGAAGTATCAATTCTCTTGTTTTGGACTTGTGAAAAAATGACTCTTCTAAGGCTGTCCAAATTTCATATGAAGTGCTAGTCCCACAACTTCACTATCCAATAAACCATAAACAATATAATATATATATCCTATTATTTGAATAGGGATTCGAATTCAAATTTTCGACTATCCATTAACATCCCCTTGCATCATCTTGTAACTATAATCAATTTGCTTCTCTCATCCTAATGGTTTCAAATTTGAGCTGGTCTCCTAGCCAAGCCAAGTCGTCTTGGACTCAAAACTACATGGATTCTCCTAGCCAACTGGGTAGCGACCTTCGGGATACACAGGAAAAAGGTATGTGGTTCTGTGCCCTTGCCACATCAGCCGCATACCAAGACCGCATGTATTCATCATCATTCAAATTTTCCAGCCTAATAGTTTTCTACTTCAGATAAATTAACATCTTTAATCAAACTGCAACCAAAATTGACATGCATCCAATAAACCATAAACAATGGTGCTAAAGATATCAAGTTTCTTTATGGAAATGATTATATACTCATACAAACTTGCAGTTCTTGGAAATAGGCAGGTACGAGACAAATGGAGATCTAGTTCTATTATGTAAATCCTTTAAAACAGTCCAGAAAGGCAAAGTTCACATAATAATTTTCTGTTCTTTAATAAATAAAAACAAATAAATGAATTTCACCATCCAATAATCGAATAATTGAAAATGTTTTGCCACAAGGCCACAAAGAAGGAATACATTTAACATGTGGAGGGTGGAGGGTGCTAGGCCTGTTCATCTTGGGGAGGATTTGCAAGCCAGTCGAGTTCTTCTACAGATGAATCAAGGTTGGGTTCGATCCAAGTGCAGAACCATTGTTCTTCTGTGTCATACCAATCTTCCTTAGAATAGTTTCCCCCAAAAGAGTGGTATCTACTAGTCCAAAGAGAATAAAATACAATGTTTTCCCTATGGAACCTAGGGAAATATATCTTGTTCTCTGTTCCCTCTGTCATCGCATGTGCCAATAGTGATGTTGTATGACTAAGGAACAACATTTTGTTGCCCAAAGTTTCTAGTTTCACCCATTTCATTTGCAACCTGTCCAACCTAGAAACATAAATTGGTTTGCCCAAACGACCAACAAAGACCGATAAGATCTCACCATCACACTCTGCAATGAAAGTCTTATAAATAGAAAAATTGGGTCCTATTAGTTTTGGGTGGACCCTCCAAAGATGTTCCTCTAACTCTTCCTTTGGATCAAAAACTCCCAACTTTCCATCCTTATCCAAACAAAAGAAAACACCGTCATAGAAAATAGGATTGCAAAAAGATGCAACGAATGGCACCTTACTATCAATCATATACGAAGTCCAAGTATCTTCTCCATGACGACATTCCACAATCGTAACAAACTTGGTGTAAGGGAGTGCGAGACCAAAAACTATGCAATCTGAGGAAGTTGGTGGGGAAGAAAAGGAGATACTGACCATGCGGTAGGCGAAACCTCTCATATTGGGAAGGTTGATAGTTTCCCTAGTGAATGGGTTGAAGAAGAAAAATGATTCGCCTCGAGACATTAACAACCAGCCATACTTTGAGTGACGGATAGTTGCACCTACTAATTCTGGGAAGTCCTTGACAAAAGGGTCATTGAACATAGGATGGAAGAATTTACATAGTCCACCATTGTTTTTGGGAAAAAACATGAGCCATGGAGATTGTTGGGACTTAGATTGAAATGGATGTGGGGGTGTTCGGAGTGGAGAAGTGATGGCTGTCCATGCTTGGCAAGTGAGGTGAAAGCGAATGCAATCACCTAAAAAGAGACGTGATATTATCAATTCTAAAATATCCCTTGGGATGTCCATCCAAGGCCTCTTGTTCGAATCTAAAATCTCTCTTGGAAAATTATTCCAAGGCTTTTCGTCTCCTCTTATTTCACCCTTTATGTTTCCCTCGATCTCTGCTGTTCCCTGCCTCACCTGTAAACATAAAGACAATTTTTTAACCAGACATTAACATTATTAAAAACAGAAATGAGAGAAGAGCGGTTTTCAAATCTAATTAAAAAAAACTGATCACTTGGCTATACCTATTGAACAGATGAAAGATTGGCTCATCTATCTATGATTGAATATTGTAAGATTCAATCTCTAGTGATTTTACCCATTATGTTCAATTTTTTTTCCTTTCTATTAATGACTAGAAAACACCAATTGAACAGATTTCAGTGAATAAGTTCACATGATTTTGGTTGGCCCCTTTATCAAGGGCAGTGGATGAAACTTGTTATTAGATATTAAAAGAACAGCAGTTTTGCCTTCTCTTGATAAATCCTATTAGTTTTTGGGTATTGGAAGATCCACATTTCATGTAAAACTTCCTAGTATATTAGGAGAATAGGGCCGACAGAGCATGAGAAGACAATGAAAGGTGTTGAGGCCCTCGATGGTTTAATATATATATGGGGGTGGATCATGGGACATATGTAAAAACAATGGCTTTTCAAAATATGGGTTAGAAATTTCGGATTGAGCTAATTTTTTGTGAGGATGGTTTCTATGATGAGACAATCATTCTAAAAACAAATCAGTCAAATCTGAAACTTCTAACCCCATTATTAATTTGTTTTTACATATGTCCCATGATCCATCCCATATATATATGGAAAATTTAGAGGGGTTAAACTTGCAAATGGCCATGTAGTGTCTCTTTCAGGTACTAACACACAACATATATATTATGAAAAATTCCAGTTTCCAACTATCCTTGACATATATATACAAGCTAATTTCCATTAAAAGAATTATGCAGGCAATCACCCACACCTAATATTTTTAATAGAAGGCTTAATATAACTTTGTAAGACCGATCATTCCATTTTCAATAAAAGAAAAAAGAGAAAAAAATGATTGCTTTTCAGGGAGATTAGTGGAAACATTATGAAGATTGTTAACCTCTATGTATAAACCTATATCTATCTAAAAACTAAAAGAAAATTATTATAAGGACAAATAGAAAATGATTTCAAGTATCATATCAAATGAAAGAAAGTAAAGAGAGTGAGAAATGGATAATTTACCAATGAGCAGAGATTGGGTAGTACCCAATAAGGTTCAGACCATCGACGGACGACATTGGGACAAGGCAGACTAACTGAGATAGTTCGATTACACATGTCAAACCTGTATAAGCTTCTATCTTCTGGTTGAAAGAAATAGATACAATCCCCTTTAACTCCTAAATCTGTTGCAGATACTGATGTTGATACACAACTATTATCACCCAACAAGATGACCCTATCACCTAGGCTTTCCACCTTCACCCGAACCATGCTAGAGACATCCAATTTGAAGACATCAATAGTCTCAACTACGTTCTGATAGTATCCCAAGTGTATCTTCGTAACAAGAAAGAGCTCTCCACAAGATTCCACGAAATAGTCGTTAAAAGGTTTTTCATCTGGTATAGAAAAGATAACTTCCTCAAAATTTTCCTTTTTAAATGTCTTTATGGTTACATAGGTATCACAAACATCCATAACTGCAATCCCTGCAAGGAAATCGATATAAATCTTCCCTTTGAAACTAATGGCACTACGAATATGTTTTATATGATCATCGGGTTTCTTTTTAGAGTTTAATTCTTTTTTGATCCATTGTTTGTCACCCGGCCGACAAAACAAACAAATGTTATTCTCCGTGTTAATGAGCATCACCAGACAGTTGGGATCACTTGGGGAAGATGTTAAAACTCCTAAAGCTCTTTTGAAATCTTCAATGGAAGGTAGTTGGATTTTCTCAAGTGAGACCAGATTTATTAGATAACATTTGGAGTGATACTTATTTAACATGATCAACCAACCATGAGAAGATCCGAGACAAACCATCCCACGCAAGTTGGGAATACTTTTTGTCGAGTAATGTCCATCTTTTATAGTAAAACAAGTTTGATAGCGCTCTCTCCTCCCGTGAGGGAAGACGAAAGTTGGGGAAGTAGGCAGAGTAAAGCGATTTGGCTTCTCCATCACCTTGAAGTCCATTTCTTCTTCAATAGATTTTCCCTGAAGAGCACAACAAAGGAAAATTAAACACTCAAAGATTAATTGAAGAACTATGTTTTAAAAGTGACGTACTATGGAGCACAGCTGCTTGGACTTCAACTATGAGCTTTATGAATGGATCAATTGATGGGTATAAATTCATGATGACAAATGCTCAAATGGTTTGAAATTAATAATGTATTTGTTAATAACCACTTTATGATACATCCTCACATCAAAGGAATAACTATACTTTTATTCAAACATTCTTAATCTTCTAGTAGGAGAAAGGGAGAAGATAAACAAACAAATAACATAATTTATTGAGGCTTCTGGAAAAAACTAAACAAGGCCATAAGCAAAAAAGAAAAAAAAAAGTATCAAACTATATAGTAGCAAATCTGTAACATGATATGCTTACTAACATAGTAAGATTTAAAGTCATTCTAATCTAAGGGTCGTTGAGCTCCAATGGTTAACCAACTTAGCAATCCAACACACCACAGCCTTCTTCTAGATTTCATGGAAAAACTTAGATAAAAACTAAAATGTAAGGGCGAAATCTAATCTATTATAAGTTAGATTAATAGAATTTTGTCATCTACATCCCCGTCACTGTAATTACATGAACCCAAGAAGATGACTATAGTGTGTGATTAAGTATGAAGCCCAAACCAAAATTGAGGGATCTCAGTAATCTACAACATCAGTAATTCTGGGGATTTTGAAACAAATTGTTTCCACACTTATCACAAAAAATCTTGACTTATTGATGATTTATTATATAGTGCTTCCATGTGGGCTACTCAGTTACTATAAAAAAAAATTTGATTATATATTTTTCATAATAATCGAATTAGAGCACATATATAAATAAAAATAAAAATAAAAATAAATTGAGCTAATGAAGCACTCACCGTTTATATTGCTAAAGGAAGAAAGAAAAGATAAACAGAGTATTTCTCATTAGATAGAAAAATCATTGTCCAGTACTTATATGGATTCCAGCTTTCCAAATCCAATATAAGTTGTGACTTTCGGATACGGACCCTTACTTGTATATCGAAATAGTAAGTTCCCAATTCAGGTACAATTCTATTTAACTAAGTTTATAATTGAAAGTTTTAATGAAACTTTCTCCAATTAGGGATGTCAATGGATCAAGGATCTGATTTGATAATCTATTGAATTGGTTGCTCAAATTTGATCCTTTAGATTAGATTGTTCTCAAAAATCAGAAATCAATATAAGTTTTAGTTTTACGTGATAAATAAAAAAATAAAATTTCAACATCCAATATCAAACAGACAACCCCTTAAGGATTCTTTAGGGAAACTGATCCCTAGTAATTGTTCTCTACGAAATGTGTATTTTCCGTTTGTTGGACCTTAAAATGTTCTATACAAAATAGTTTCGGCACCGTTTGATAAAGCGGCCAAAATTTGTTGTCAGATTCTGCTGTAAAAAGCAATTGTCAGAAACAATTGTAAAAAGCTGGAACACTGAAAAGCTTGTTTGATAGAGTTTTTTAAAAGTGTTGTGCTGTTTACTAGAATTTAGTAATTATTGTTTGATACAGCTGTTGGATTCTACTGTATTCTGATAAAATGACCAAACTACCCTTAATGTTAATAATACATCCAGAATGCACAAAAAATTATCAGAATAACCTAATAGTTATATAATTACACTAAATATATATATATATATATATATATATATATATATATATATATATATATATATATATATAATAAAATTATATTAAAAAATTATAATAATTATTATTTTAATTTAAACAATTTTATAAATTTTATAATTCTATCGAAATTTCGATAACATCTCCTCTTAAAAATGGACATATGAAATTTTCTTGATAAAGAAAATACTTACATAATACACAATCCAATATCCACAATATTTTTCTACATGCTTATAGATAACCATGATACGAGAAAATAGATACAAAAATGGCATCTTCCTTGTCTCAAGAAAAGAACTAGCTGGGATGAACATTATTCATGGACTTAACATAAGGCCCCTTGGACTAGGGTGACAGTTGTCTCCATTTCCTTGAAAGAAGCCTATTTTCCAAACTAGGTTGAAAGTTCTCATTTTGCAGATCAAACAATACCCTGCATTGAAATTTAATATCTTGCAAACGGTTTTTGAATTTTCAATATAAATTACAGAATTTGAGAAGTCACCCATGGTATATGTATACAAGTAATCCAATACACAGACAATATCTTTATCATTTTTTAAGGTATTTGTTTGAATGGGATCTGTTTCTGCACTAAAATTATCTAATAGGGTGGTTATCAAAAAAATAATCTAATAGGGCTTTGGGTTCTAAATTTTGAGTGTTTAAGACCTTGGATGAAAGGAGACTTGACAGCACTGAAGACTTCACGTCTATCCAAATTACTAACAGAAAAGAAAAGAATAAAAAAAAAACCCTTCTTTTACCCAAAATTTCGTCCCTAGAGAAAATAAATAAAACCCCCAAAAAACCTATTTTTTTCCTGTAATTTAAGAAGAAAAGGGAGAATTTGTCCCTTTAGATCATCATTTTGAACTAGAAAAAGGTGTTTTCTCACATCTTTCCTAATAATGAAATTAAACATCTTTCTGCCACAAAGCATTGCTTTTACAAACCTTAAATTGCATAAATACACACACAGAAAGCGAGAGAGGGAGGATCGAAGAGAGTTCGAGAAAGTAAAAGAGGAAAGAAGATGGAGAACAGATGAGAGATAATGAGGTGGTCGTGGCACGTGAGTGAGGTTTAAGACAGAGGTGATGGGGAGAGGAGGAAGTTGTCGAAAGTGCGGAAAGGCGAAGAGATTGAAGGAATAACACACACACCCATCAACAATTGAGTGGAGCAATCAATGAGCTTCGTCTAAGATCATCGATGCCGTCGATTGGAGATGGCTGTTGTCGTCAATGGCATCGATCGTAGATCACCTATTGTGGGGTTAGGTTGAACGAAGAAGTGAGAATGAGAGAGATCGATTGGGTTTTAGGTCGTGAAACTTACATTGGAGTTAGGCAAGTTGATGAAGGGTATTACAATCATTTCACAAGAAACATTTTAAACGCAGTTGTGAGAAGCGCATATAACCCGCTCGTCAAAATTGTGATCAAAAGCCACCCAAAAAAACTGCTTTTTGAAGCATTATCAAACGTAAATTACGGCACAAAATCGCGTTTTAACCCTAAAAAACTGCTTTTTGAAGCGCTATCAAACACGCACTTACTCTTCAAAGTTCAAAACCATTTCAAATTTATCACAATTTCAAACTTTTTAAGAACAAAAAAAAAATGGTTGGATAGATAGAATTTAACAATCTCCACCACACCTTCTACTGTTCTACTTTCAAATAAATTGAGATCAATGGAGGATGAATATTACCTAGGGGTGCAACTTGGTTCGGGTTGGTTCGGTTTGAGCAACATCAGAATCAAACCGACCAAGGTCGGTTCCATTATATTGGAACCAGAACCGAACCAACCCAAACCGACCTTAATTCAGTTTGGTTCGGTTCGATTCCATGGGTTGCCAAAAAACTTCATCAATTAATTAAGAAAAAAAATAAGTTTTTCTTAATGCATTTTAAAATGAATTTTTGAATGCAAACATTCAAAATTTGAATTGAATTGGGAAGGCCATCCTACAGGCCATTGGGTAGGCTATCCTACAGGCACGTTGCATACTCAATCGACTTTTTTCAATTTTCACAACCTCTCTAAGGTGTATTTATTTTTTTCTTTGCAGATTGAGCCTTCTAATGATAAAAATATGGAACCGAAATAGATCCTAATCAACCCCAATATTATAAATCCACTATACATTAATATGGATAGCTCAACTACCAATAGTGGATTTGTCTTGAACCATCAAATTGACGAGTCCAACACATTTAATAATCTTAGGGCCAACAACGAATTTGGCTTGAACCATCGCATTAATTATCAGGAGCTCAACACATACATTAAGCCCACGGCCAAAAGTAATGGAGAGAGAGAGAGAGAGACAACCGTACCTCAACTTTGCAAAAGACGAGAGAGAGAGAGAGAGAGGGATGACCCGTTGACCATCGGAGTTGAGAGGCAGTCCACAGTCGCACGCCCACACCTCAGTCTTGCAAGTTGCAAGAGAAGAGAAAGAGGGGGGGGGAAGGGATGACCGCCGACCATCGGAGTTGATCCCGCAACCGCACCTTAGCTGTAAGAAACAAGAGATAGAGAGTAGAGGAGGGAAAGAAGGAAAGATAGTAAGAGTCTAACGCTCTATTTGGATTGAGAGAAGAGAAGGGAAGAAAAACTCATTAAGAGAAGAGAAGAGAAGACTAGTTTCTCTTCACCCTATTTGGATTGAAAGAGAAGAGAAGAGAAAAGAAAGAATCAAGTTTCTCCTGTTTGGTTAGGATTCATAAGAGAAGAGAAGAGAAATTATTCTTGTCAAATGACTATTATACCCTTCATAGTCTAAAGAACAAAATTCTACTTGTACAATGATACAAAATATAAACACCTAAACTCATTTATAAATAACATGATAAATATTCATTTTCCAACCAAATATCATACCAACAATAGTATTTTTAGTCCAAATGACTATTATACCCTTCATAGTCTAAAGAACAAAGTTCTATTTGTACAATAATACAAAATATAAACACCTAAACTTATTTATAAAGAACATGATAAATATTCATCGGGAGCTGTTCAGCATCAGTCTGTTTATCAAACGTTTTACCCTATACAAACCACAGCCGTTCGATCAGGCGCAATCCAACAGATGAGATGACTTCAAAATCAAAAAATCGTGTTTACTTAATAACTTTACAAATTTGTAAATACCTCTCTCACACACACACACACACACATTCTCCATCTCCCACATGTCAAGATATTTCGAAACTATATGAAACTTTAAACCATGGTATTGACTAAATCATTTAATGGATTCAAAAGGCATGGCTTGGTAACTATGATCCAGATTCATCATTCTCTTTAGTAATGTTCTTTGAACTGTTTTGTCATCTAATAAATTAGATAATATTTGCTGATTAGCTCAAATAAAATCCAAAATTCTCCAATCAAATAAAACTCATAAACCATCCAACTAAACCACTTGCGATAGCAACACATTCCTAACCAAGGTGGAAACTTTCACATCGCAGAGTTATCTGACAGAACTCTCCTTTTATAAATTTCTCCAAACCAAGCTAAACCTAAATTCGGCAAAACAAGACTACATAAAACTCATAAAAATTCTCAATTTACAGTGACAATCAAACGAAGTAAAACTAGCTTCTAATTAGAAAGAACAATAACCATAAATTCTCGAAGCAAAATTCAAGCCAAAAGAAAACTCAAACAAAACCCAAATTCGGATTGTCTCCTTAGTTTCTCAAATAGATGTCTTCACCTTCGACATAATTCACATGATTTCCAATTCTCTGAACCAATAATTAACCTCTAATTCACAATAACTGTAAAATCGAGGAACTTCAAACAATTCTATTATTCTAAGAAACAAACCTTTTCGCCTCTTTCGATATACTTCACGGCAACTAGCTCTTTGGTCCGCTTATCTCGCATCAACCTCGCCACACCAAAATTAACTCTTGATGACCTTGAGATCGAAGATGATGACTTCCCACTGTTACCAAAAAAGAAGAAAAAAAGCAGAGCGTGTGAGGGTTTTTGAAAAAAGAAGAAGAAGAGAAAGGTGTGTGGGGTTGAAGAAGAGAAAGGTGTGTGTCGTTGAAGAGGGTTTATTGAAGAAAACCAGAAGAATGAGAGAGAGGATACCTCAGGTCGTCTCCAAGTCGAGTTCGGCTCCTTTGTATTTATATATGAATATTGGGAAAATTTTATGAAGGAAAATCCGACTTCTACTAGTAGTAGTAGACGACAACTTCTAAATTCCACGTTTTCGTTTTGGTTTTCATCGTTTATTTAAAAGAGTTGATATTGGCACCCCATCTTTTATTCATTACATCCCAATTAAAAATAAAGAAAAAGGTGAATCTCTATTTCATGCATTGAATAGGACGAAATTCGGAGTTCGATATAAAACATGCTTTTTCAATGAATTTGTCATTTTTATAATCTACGCGAACTCATGAGTTCACCACTTTTAATATCAATGGATTTATAAATAAAATACAAACGATTTTGTCATATCAACGATCTTGCTAGTAATTTGTCAGCGAATTCATTAATTATAAAAGTGATGAATTCACTAGAAAAAGTTGTTTTGGGAATAAAAATGAACAGTGTACCAAAACCAAAATTTTGATATAAGTTGAGTACGTCTTGAAAAAATCCCTAACAAAAATAAGTGAATGATTCAGATTAAGTAAAGGTTGGGGTGTCACTAGAAGCTCTTTTTTCTTTTTTGTGTGGCTAGATTTCAACTTTGGGGCTTAGGATTTTATAAGAGCCTTATCGTAATTGTAAATTGTTTGAATCGATTGGTATTTAACAGTTGGGGTGCCAATAGCAGCTCTCTTATTTAAAGGTAATTAACACATACCCCTCTAGGATTTGTTGAATATTGAAATACCCCTGTGTTTTCAAAACTGATGGGGGATGCCCCTCTTGAACTCAGTCTTCTAAGATACACTAGCAGAACAAGACCTAAATGTCCTCTTCAACTAGGGCTTCAAATGGGTTGGATTTTATCTGAAATCTAAAATTTGAAATCCAAGTCATCCAAAAATCATATTTACTCGGTTTGGACCCTTCAGAGTATATCTGAATCAGAAAATGGGCCGAATGGTTCGATTAAGCAACACACTATGAATAGTGATAATATCACAAGGTAATGTAAAAATTTATCAACATTATTCATTTCGATACTTGGCAGCATGAACACATGATTTTGGCATGTTTTTCTTTCATGTTAAACCATAAAGTACAACAATATGGTCATTATTAATACTCATTAGTTCATTCACGCTACCCACTAGTAATATTATAATGAGAGAAGGTGTTCAAGATACTTTTACAACCTATTTTTTCATTGATTAATTTCATATATTATAATATTATAATACCTATATAAAAATTTTGAAACACTTTTTTAAATTACTTATCAAAATTTGAATGCACAAGCTACACATAAAAAGAATAAAACAAATACGTACAAAACAATTTACAGAATTATTTGAATTATCAAACAAATAAGTTTAAAATAATGAGTCAGGCTAGCCTAATTATCTTATTAAAATTTCAAATTTTACTAAAGATTATGAGCTCACATCTCGGTATCCCAAAGCACAATCCGATGCCACAAGTTTGTAGAGAAAGAAATTTTAAAAACTTAGAAAAAAAAAAAAAAAAAACCTTTTAAAGAACATTAATTTTCATCGTTGAAGTTTAATTTTAAATTTTGATAGTCCAATAGTTGTCCATTTTCAACATCTTGGATTAAACTCAGAATATGTATACTCCCATAAACATATTTTGTGGTGTGAGATGGGGTTGGCATAGATCCTCTGGTTGGGATCACTTCCCACTACAAGAAAAAACTACCTATTTAAATATTTTAAAATTCTATAGCTATTGTAGGGTAATAGATGATATTTTATATATCCAGCGGTGGATATAAATTCCCACCAAAACAAATCCAATTTCTAGATTTTCTTTCTCTAAAAACCCATGTTTATAGTTTTTAGGTGATAGATGATATTTTATATATCCAACGGTGGATATTAGTGTAGGCATCAAAATTTAATGGGTTTTCATCGCTTTCTAAATTGATGAAAGTCTCTTAAATCAAAATTGGGCTCGCAAATATGAATTAAGGCTTGTTAATTGGGGCAGACTGCATATGGTTTGGGTTTTCGCAGATAAAACTCATAATCTAACCAAATCCAAGTGATCCACATTAAATATTAGACCTTATACCCAAATAAATGAGTTTGGCCTAACAACAATCTATAAAATCCTTTAAATTAGATTTGGACGAATTTAGCCTCTAGATAAACCAATCAAAGCTCTTTAAGTTGGTGCATAATTAGAAAGTTAAATTATCTTAAATCTATAAATACCAAAATATCCTTCATTTAGGGGGGATCTAGATCATTTTTTCTTAAAAGATAGAAGCTTTCAAACCCTCATTCAAAAACAAAACAAAGTTCTTCAAGAGACTCGGACTCCGATTAAAGAAAAGATTAAGTCTTAAAGCCAAAAAAATCATTCTCAGCCAATAAAACGCGAAGCTCAAAGAGAAGAAAATCTTCAAAAGTTTCTAAGAAAATAAAGTAAAAAAACAAAGACATTGTCAAAATAACCTTCTAAGCCGATCAAACACGAAGCCTAGAGAGAAGAAAGCTACACACGCCATCTTTACTTTTTGTACTTGCTTATTAATCAGGAAAAAATATTGAGATCTATAATCTCTATTTTTTTTTATCAAAATCTATATATATAATCATTTGCGATCTTTATTGTTCACAAATTTTTGGCACGCCCGGTGGGATTATCTCAACCTCTTATCTTTCAATCAACTGCAAAAACACCAATAACAACATCAATGGCATCTCGCAACGCCAACATTATTACATCTGCTACTGCTGAGAAAGGTAAGAAAATTCTTTCATCCAACTTTGAATCTATTCAGGTTATTTGTCTCGATCATCTTATAACAGAACAATAACAAAAACTGGTAATTCCAAACTGGTTGAATTTCTCTAGCGTCACTCAAAAAAACGTGCCACAAAAATGACACTCACAATGAAGACATTATAAGCAGACGTTATAAAAGATAACTTATCGGGTTCTGGGTCCGATTCGAGTCAAGCAAGGGATTGTCTGGATCTCTATCAATCTTTTTCCTATTGCAAACTCACACCTCTATCAGAACAGTGATGACGGCTGGAATACTAACGATGGAAGAACAAGTAACCCAGATAACAAACACCATAAATAAGTTGACAAAGACAATGAAAGAAAATAACATTCAAATTATCATCTTAGTTAGTCGTTTGGAGTAGAAAGACAAAAAGAATGAATCAAACGCTGGACCCTTACATCCTCCAAAATTCACTCTAGAAACATACATGGCTATACGCAAAGAAGAACAACAAGAAGACTATTATGACTCATGAAATGTTATACGATACTCACCACAAGGATCTGTCGCCTCGTTTTCTGTTCAACGATTGCAAGTAGTGATCACTGACACCATATAAGCTTAATATGGAGGCATGCTACATTCTTCATTAGTTTACTCGAAACCATATACTCAATGCATTAAACAAATGTGTCTTCCGATAGGGTACCAACCACCGAAATTTCAACAGTTTGAAGGAAAGAGAAATTGAAAATAACATATTGTCAACTTCGCAAAACCTACAACAATGTTGGTATGTAGGACAACTTCATGGTGAAATAGTTCGTTCATTCCTTCAGTGGTAATGCATTCGATTGATACACCGACTTGGAACCCAATTTGATAGATAGTTGGGATCAACATGAAAGAAAAATTCTAACCCATTTCTACAGTACTAAAAGGGTAATAAGCATGGTGGAATTTGTCTTTGTCAAACAAATGAAGGATGAGCCAGTGATTGAGTACATTGGTCATTGGAGGAATCTATCTCTTAACTGCATGGATCATCTCTTTTAGTCATTCGCCATCGAGATGTGCATCCATAGGATGCATTGGGGACTTCTGTACATCTTAAAAATAATCAAGCCCCACCCTTTCAAGGAACTAACCACACAAGCCCACGATATAGAGCAAAGTATCGCTACACATGAGGATTTAAGACCAGACACACCTCAAAAATTTGTGTAATAAAAAAAGAACATCATCTCAAGAAGAATAAGTTATGTTTACCACATCCACAAAAATTTCAACAAAGAAGAGAAAAGGAAAATCCAAAGATGAAAAATCCCAATACATTGGGACAATGTTGTTAACACCAAAATAACTCGAGGTAAATGAATGTCCTTTCCTTGAATCTGATATCTCCAAGATGTTTGATGAGCTACTGAACTTCTAGGTTGTTTTTCTTTAATCAGGTTTAGTTCTTCGTATCGATGACGGACCTAATTTGTTTCTAACAATTGACTTTCCATCAAAATCTTGAGATACAAGATTTATGTTTCAATTGATAAGACTACTTTCATATCATACACTAGAGAGTAGGGAGTAGTTCAAATGGAAAACTGTTTTGAAATACAATATGCCCATAGTGCGATTGGTAACTTTTTCTGACCAATCTCGGTGTGATTGATACATTTTCCTGATGATCATTTTAATATTCTTATTAGTTGTTTTAACTGCTCCATTGCTTTAAGGATGATAAGGAGATAATTTGTGATGTCGGATCTTGAACTTTGAATTCAGAGTGATAACGTCGACCTTGAAGTATGACCCATTATCAGGTATCAATTCCGCTTCATCTGCTTCATTAGTCTAAAGATGGTAGGGAGATGATTTGTGATGTTGGATCTTAAACTTTGAACACAGAATGATAACCTTGACTTTGAAGTGTGACCCATTATTAAAGATCAATTCCAAAGGTACCCTGTATCGACTTATGATATTTGTTTGGATGAACTTTGCAACTTAAGATGCAGTGAGGACAACATTGATATATTTTGTAACACTTTCTTTGATCTCATTGGTATTTCCATTTCATCGAGCGAGTATCTATTCCATGTCGGATAACACCCAAGCTTGCACCTAACATATCCTCATAGGATCATGAGAACAGGTCTTTTGAAATTTTTAAGTAAATTCATTATCCCCTTTGTAGACATGAAATGTTCTCCATAAACCTCAATGCTACATTGTTTGGAGTCGTCACCATTCTTTTTTGAAAATGGGTGTGAATGGGCACCCGAATCAATTTTTTTGAAAATAATTTTTTCAATGGCATTGTAGTGACTCTCATTCATTGGAAAATGGTAAGGTCTACCTAAGATCTAGGTAAGGAGGTCAGGTTAGAGGATGAGAATGGTGTTAGGCACCCCATCCTCTCCACCAAGGGTGGTTACCTTACTTGGCCATGTTATCTTATAAAAATCTTAAGAAAATTAATACTAAAATGCATGAGAATGCATGATAAGGGTGGTGTGTGCATTAGAGTGAAATATCCCCTTTGACAAAGGGTTTTGATTTCAACATGACATTAAGGGCATTCTATGGAAAAGAATGACCCATGTAGTCACATTAAATTTATGAATATGAATGTAGGTTTGAGCTTTTAAAGGGACTCCATGATGGAGTTCCCTTGAGGCCGTAACCTTGATGCATGTATGCATGGCTAGAAACCTAGTGTTTTACCCCATCAAAAGGGTGACACATTTCTTCATCATTGCCATGCATATGTGAGTGTGTGCATTGTGTATAATATGATGCATGATTTTAAGGTAAAAATAGGCTTCAACCCCCATCTTTTCGATCGAACCTTAGTCCAATTTACCAGGGATTGGAGAGGGTATGCATTACATCTTAAGAGATTTCTAAAAAGAAAATAAAGTAGAGGATTAGAAGAAGATGATGCAAACTTTTAAACAAATAAACTACATCTTAACCTCACCTTGTCCCTTGGTGGTCTTGAACCTTGAGAGGTAGACTTGAGAGTTGAGTGAGATGGTTGAGGGTTGAATGAGTTGAAATTAGAAGATGAAAGAATGAGTATTGATTTTGGTAGAGTTTTAGATTGAGAGATGGAGGTTTGAAAGAATGAATTGTTATTAGAAAATGAGGGTATTTATAGAGTTTTTGAAAGACTTTTAGGGATAAAGTGATTCAACCCTAAAAATAAAGAAAATGGACATGAAGTTTAAGTTGGTTCTTTTTGGATTTTTCATTTGTATGAGGGTAAAGATGACATTTGTGAAGAAACCCTAAAAGTATTCTTTGATATTTAGTTTTTTGGTAAATAGAGGTGAAAGAATAAAAATACTTTTGGAATGATGAATATGGGAGTGACATGTGTAAATGTGGAGTGGTAGGTGAAAAGTAGACCTTGATTCATTTGTAAATAACTTATAAAGCAAGGGTGAAAGGATATTTTTTGAAATGGACTAATGGGAGAATACAGTACTTTTTGGGAGGGTGAGTATAAGAATGACATGTGTAAAGGTGAAGTGATAAGTGGAAAGTAGATATTGGTTCATTTGTAAATAACAAATAAAGTAAGAGTGGAAGTATATTTTTGAAATTGACTAATGGGAGAACTCCATGTATGTATTTGAAGATTCTTACCTTTTGAAGGTATGATTAGAAGTATTCTCAACTTTATGAATTATTACCAAAGACCAAAGTATCTTTTTGATTTGACCACTCCTTTTGAGAAGAACATTCTTGAATTTTCACAAAGGGGGAGTTGACTCTCCAATTAGATAATGCATTGGGTATTGAGGGCTTATGGGAGATCAACATGTGTCATCTTTTGAGGGGGTGTGAGAGAATGGGCTTAGAGTAAGGTTGGTATTGGGCTTAGAGAATGGACTTGGGCTATAAACTTTGAAAGTGGGCTAAAAGAATGGACTTGGATTTGGGTAAGAAGATGGACCTTGTCTTGGGCTTAGATAGGGTTAGGAATTGAGCTTGGTTATAGTATAGGTGACGGAGCGATGAATGGGCGATGGACTCGGATTAGGGACAAGGTTGAGCATGCAAACTATGTGACATGATGCATGTATGCATGAAAATGATGCTAACTAAGTGGCAATGCGGGTCCGTCGAAAATCTTGAGTTCTAAATCGAAATAAATTCGAGAAAATTTGAATTTTCCTAACGGGTTCGTGCTAATTAGGGTGTCTACACCCTTGTGTTTCTTTAGGGATATGATAGTTTCTATTTGAATTTCTTAGGAATTATTTTGTTCGAGGTCAACAATCTTTACTTCCTCGATTAGAGGATGAGCACGATATTTATCTTCTCATTCAGGAGGGGGTTCCTTGTTAAATGAATCTCTCATTAAAGTCGAATTTCTAGTTAATTCATTAATGCTCTCGAGGCATTTAAAAATTTTCTTTATCCAATCAAATTTAGATGAGATGACAAACTAACTCGACTCAACAGAAAAAGAGTAGACTCGATCTAAAGAAAACATAACATTGATATAAAAAAAATGGACTCAAGACTCATGAAAGACAATTACCCACACACAACAGGCTTCACTATCAAATGAGGACTCGAGATATTGTTTCCAACCAGTAAGACTGAGGCATTGTGATCTTTAGGGAACAACTAGGCAATGTTAAGATATTCTAAGGATTTCTAGTTGTTGACTCAGTATGTTTGTTCTAACTGACCGGACTTACAACCCTAGCTAGGTGGTAGACGATTGATCTTAGGTGCAATGACAACCCTATAATCCCATCGAAAGTGAATTTAATCAATTTCAATATTACCCCTTGATAACATGTTAAAGAATTTTGAGATTTTATTGAATTATATGCATCAATCCATTAAACAATTAATTCATGCAATAATTATTACAAAAGGAAAAAATAATTTTATTGAATTATTGAAAATCATTGACAAATAACATTTTCATTGAATAACAACTTTAAACAAATTTGATTTGAACTATTTTTTTTCTTTAGGAAAATATATTTCAATAATTTTTCAAAGTCTATGTAAAAAATAGATCTTTTGTAAAAATTCATTTCTTTCTTTTCTTTTCCTTTGGAAAAATATTTTTCTTATTTTGAAATGGGTTGGGATTCGAATTAGAAAAATATTTGAATATCATTTTGATTTGAATGGTCCGGCCCATCGTGATTGTTGGATCGAAATGGACTGGGTCAATATGAATCGTTGTCACAATTAAAATGTATTTTTTATTGGGTTGGTGCACCTAAAGGTTTGATAGCCTAGAGTTAAATTAAACAAAATTTTGACAATCTTGAAGACAAAATCGAAATTTCCTGATCTCAACATTTGAAAAGTTCATTTCCAAAAGCAACCCAGGAACACCCACAATAAGTTTGAGTCGTGACCTATAGGTAGGTTCTACACTCTAGATTTACTACGTGCAATGCAATTTATCTGGCCACCCTTGCCCAAGTGCACCTATATACCTCTCGAGCGTACTCAATCAGATGGTATGTGGTGACTTAGTTTGATATACCGTATAGGTATTCAAAGTGATAATCTGAGCTTTCAATCCAAATCTTTGAAGTCAAAAGCAATCAATTTAATCCCTATTTGAGAAGTGGCGCACAATGCTAAGCAAAGACACTCTTAAGTCATTTCTCGTCTAGAATAGACGTCGTCTATCCTCTTAGTACACGAGGTACAATGGGGCAGGATCTCACTTAGGTACTGATTTTGACTAAGAAGTGTAATTCGTGCAACTTAGATTAGCTTTGCTTAGGGTTGGCAATCGGGATATGTGACTTTACAGCTTACAATAGGATAAAGGCTCAGATCATTCTAATATGGGTGCATCAATATACCTTTTAGTGTCACCTGATCGAACGGTATTGATGGCCCAATTTTATATACCATAAAGGTACGTGACTGGAGTTATGATTTTCATGCATGACATCGCATTTCACAAGGAAACCGGACTATACACTAATGCCATGTTGGCTATAAGGGACATGCAAGTGTGCAATGTAAAATAATTTAAATGTGCTAGAGGTGTGTGCAAAACAGGGTGGGGTGTGCTCAGGGCATTTTTCATATGAATGGACCCGCGGGCTAGATCAAATCATAAAAGTATGGACATAAATATTGATCAAGAAATATAAAAATATCCATAACATCCAATTCGAGATCAAAACATGCACATCGTAGAAATATATCAATAAGATCATGTCATATTAGATAGACAATCAATCAGGGTAGTGCAAAATAGAATGAAAGTGATTAATTAAGATAGCACATAAATAATGAATTATTGACTAATCATAGAGATAAGCACAAGAAATTCTTTTTTTTATTATTTAAAAAAATGAACCAAAACAATTTTTTGTTAGGCTAGCATTGGAGAATAATATATGTAACAATATCAATTAGGATATTCTACATTCGGAAGTTCTAATAAATTAAAATATCTATGTTAGGCTAGTTTCCTTATTTTGATTGATGTAATTCCTATAAATATCTTATCAGGGTTCATGTAATATTCATCCAAGAATTCTCAATAAAATCATATATTTACATAAACAAATATGAATCCAGGCTCAATAAGAAAAGATTTAGTTTTGTATAAAGTGGAATAGAGGGACATGATTTCTTTAGTCGACCCCAAATCTTTGGGATAAGACCTTTTGTTGTTGTAATGATAATTTCACTTCATGGACTTTGTTTCCAAATTTATAATGCTAAATACTTAAAGAGCCATGATAAATTTATGCGACAAAACATATGCAGTCTGCACGCGACTGACGTGGCAATGGCACAAAACCATAAATCTTAATCTCCAGGACACACCAAGGATACACCAGGAAAAATATCAACGGTTCTGTGCCCTAGCCACATCATTCTCATACAGACCGAGTATGTTTTGTTGTGTCAATTTATCATTAGTCATACTTAAATTCAAAAGCTTAAATGCAAAACACCAATTCGAAAATCGTAAGAAATGGGTCCTGCATTTTTTTCTAGTTGATTAATTGTTTTTATATTCAAAATCAAATATAACATCAAAATATAAAATTGGATTCTAGAATCTGAATTAAGAACCCATTTTGATATAAAGTAGAAAGTAGCTTTGGAAGAAATAACTTTTAGAAAGTAGAAGTTAATTTCATTTTACTTTTTAAAATATAAGATTTTTTTTACTTTTTAAAAGTAATTTTCTAAAAAGGAATTCAAACATATTTTCTAACTTTTTAACTTTCAAAAGTCAAAAAGTTAATTTGTGTGTGTGTGTGTGTGTGTTTTTTTTTTTCCAAACGGACTCTAAATGCCCTCCAAAAAAAGACACATTTAATTAGACGGTCCAAGAATCAAAGATGAATAAGAAATATATGAGAGATTCTATTGACACACCAACTTTTACTTATAACACATTAATCATTTTCAAAGTAAGTGTTTGTCTACATATAGTTTGGTGTGTTATAAGTAAAAAAATCAGTGTATTAGTAGAATATCTCATAAATAAAAATAGAAAAGCGAATCCAAGAAATACATATTAATGCACTATCCTACTACAAATTCTACCAGGACAAAAATTAAAGCCAATCTATACCTAATACACAACTCAAATATATTGAAGTAATAAATTAGGATAGCTTCTATTGCCACACCAACTTTTGCTAATACCACCCCAAGATCTGTTCAAATTCTTTGGGGATTTATATATAAATTAGGGTGGCGTTAGCAAAATTGGTGTGGCAATAGAAGCTATCAAAATTAAGCATTAATGACATGCTCACCTTGGAGTTAGCTCTAACTTCTTCATCGCCTTCAGTAATCCAATCCGACACTTTCACTTTCTTCAGCTCAACCACCATATTTACTAAAAGAGGTTTCCCTAAACTTCTTCTAGCAAAACAAACATCCACTAATTCACCATTAATATCTCTAATACCACCATCCTTACTTTATTATATTTAGTTGTGGTACAACATTTATTCTAGATGGTACAATCTTGATAGTCCTGGGTTTTTTTCTAGGATGGAGCAGATGCAAACTCTTTCCAAAGGGAATCCAAAAGGTCAAGGATTGATGGTGAGAATGCCTCAAGTGGGGGGACCTTTTGGCTAGGGCCTTATGAACATTGATCACTGTTGGTGTGGCATTATTGCTAAAGATAGAACTCCCTATATTGAAGCTTTTTTAATTTTCAGATTTTTTTGTAGTTGCTATCTCTAACCACTGTGAACTCTCTTGTAGATGAAGGGTCCAAATGTTTTCTGTCCACAATGGCAGGAACCCCTCGATTTCTCTTTAACCATCATGGTTATTGGAAAGATAGGTGTTGGTAAAAGTGCAACTATTAATTAAATCTTGCACCAGATGGGCACAAAGAAGGTTCAAGTATTGTTCCCAGTTCCTTAATGCTGGATGTTTTTTGATCATGTTATCACCATTAATTTTGAGAATTTAAGTGACCAACTCTTATAGCCTGTTGTTTTATGCCAGTTTGGTGTAGTGTAGCTTGACCTTTATCATCTGAGTCTGTATTAGGATTCACAGTAGTTGTACCTCTCTTAGGAATTTAGAACTTGCCATCTTTTGAAAGTTCTCTGGATCCATTTTTTCATTCAACTTGGTCTGAATCTAGTGACTGTCTCTGCTATGTGATATTCCTTAGATTGACCTGGCTGTTTCAAAGTCTGTGGGACTACTTTGGTGTTAATTTCTGATTCATTTATTATTTTATTTCATTAAACAATATTTTTTGTGTTAGTCAACCCATTTTGAAACTTATAACCGTAACAACTATTGAGTTCAAGTTAAGGCTGAAATGGAGACTCCATAATTTCTCAATTTGTTATCTAGCTATGATAGAGGTTTTAGAACAAGTTACTTCTTCTGTGATGAGATAATCCTCACCAAAAATGTCCCTCAACTTATACACTTGTTGGCCTAAGTTGTGTTCTTATTTGCTAAAATAAAAAAAGGTAAATTTTGGGTTTTCTGTATGTATTGAAATGTAGATCTCAAATAAATTTTGGTTTTCCTTCTGTTCTAGTTTATAAATGTTGGTGATCATCGGTTGGTCTATGCCCCAGTTATTGTATTATCAATGGTGGTAATATTTAACAGGAACTATGGAAACTTGTTCGGAGAGTACATTCCATGCAAGATCGCTAGCTCACTGAAGAAAATGGACAAGGTGAAACAGCATTGGCCGGTGCAAAAAAGTCTCTCATTAGTTTCCTCCATTCACATTTGTGTGCAACTATTAATTTCTCTTGCATCAGATGGGCACAAAGAAGGTTCAGGCGATGTCTCAGAGAAAACTCTTGGATCGACCAATTGCACAATATAACTAGGAGGCTAGCAGTGGAGGTTGCCTGTTAGGAAGCCTTTTCCCCCTTTTTTAAAATAAAAAATAAAATAATGTAGGCATTTATTTTGGTAGAGTTCCCATTTCAAAATTCTTATCTTAAGTAAGAAAACAGTATCCATGAATTTAATTATCTGTGAATTATGGCAGAGATTTGAGCTTAAGAGAAGTTTTCTTTTTCATTTAATAATAATTGTCTCTCTCTCTCTCTTCATATGTATGTATGTATGTATGTATGTTGTTTCAATTAGAAGATTCCCTATGGTTATCTTCAAATAGTTCAATTCAGGACAGATTTACAAGGTTTCAATATTAACTTTTGTATTGGTTTTTCAGTTTTCACCAATTGATTCTAATTTCAAGCCCATGGCCCATTAGAGAAGCACTATGCATTTGATTGGTAAGAATCCCCGATTCGACAGCCTATAACCGTCAAATATATGGTAAAAATCCCAGATTCGACGGCCTTAAGCCGTCAAATTTATAAAATTCTATGGTTTTTAGCCATCGAATATTTTTTCGACAAGGCCTAATTCGATGGGCCAATTCGACAGTCAAGACTGTTGAATTGTTCCATAATTCGACGGTTTTGGATGGTCAATATTTGGATATTTTCACGTAGTGCAAATTACAACACTCATGCCATCTCTAACATGTAGTAGTCTCTTTTGACTAATTCTAGATAATCTAAATGCCCTCCTCTTCAACCTCTAACCTAATTTTATTTATTATAAAATCTATCATTTTCAAAGCTATTCAACCTTTGTAATGTGCTCTTTTAATTTATTTAAGATTCATGCTAGAGTAACATTGAAATTGACATCGTTTGGGGCATTGGTGTGCATAGAACCAAAGATGTTTTTCACCTGCATCTCGATGAAAAGCATTTATGAGTCTATAGACACACTCAAACAATATCAATTTCAATATTACTTTAGCAGTTTTTTTTTTTATGTAACCTTATCTTCAATCCATGATTTTCAACCTCACATTAAATCTTTTGTCAAAAAAAATTATTTTTTTCACCCAAAATTTTAATCTTACCTTTAGGATTGAAGTAGATACAATGTTCAGGTTGTTGGTGAAAAAAATGAAGGTTTGAAAATACCTTATTTTGAGGAAGGAAAATCAAGGACTTGAGATAGAGATTGATTGATTGAAGATTAGGGTATTCAAGTCATTTTCTATTAGTTTTTCATAGAAAACTGACTTCAAGGGGCATGTCATCACTTTTAAAACATAAGTTTCTCTAAAATGTAAGGGGTTTTTAATAAAGAAAGAAGTCATTTGTAAAATATAATACATATAAGGGTATTTAAGGAAATATAGAATTTCGATAACCTGACGCCATTTGCTCTGCACAACAGCCGTTTGGGGCACAACTACACCAACAAGTTTTACTATAGTACAACTAAGGCTTATAACAAGTTTTATACACCCAACATCATCTCCGTTCATTATTAAACTTGTCGAGATTTGTTTCAGTCAACGATTGATAACGAATACAAAGAAGATTTGATGTGAAGCTGTGGGCCCGCCTGATCTAATTTTCTTTTTATACTCCTTACTCCACCTCTTTATCTCCACCCTCGCTGCGTTAGCAGAAAAGTGCCACGTGCCGATGGGACGTCGATATCATGTTTTGCTGTCTGAGGCCGCCACACGTCTCACGTGTTTGGCACAGAATTTGTTGCGACACGTAGGAAGGAGGGGGCTGTCATGGCGGATGCGACTGTCAAAGAATCAGAGCCCATAAAAACCGCCACCAGATCCGCCCGAACCACCCACAACCCAAGACGATTGTGAGATGCTGGCCTGCGAACCCAATGCACTCAACCAAGAAAAACATTGGCTTTAGGCCAATGTTAGCCCACAAAATTATAAGAATCATACTTCTTAGGCCTATGAACTTCTGGGCCATGAGCTATGGAGAGGAGAAAGAAAACAAATCAGCATTTACACTGTGTTTGGATTGAGGAAAATGGAGAGGAGAAAATAAATGAGTTTCTCTCCATTTCCCATGTTTGGATAATTAAGTAGGGAGAAAAGAGAAAAGAATTGGAGAGAAGAGAAGGTAAGTTGTCTTTCCCTCAAAAAATGTAGACAAGAGGAGAGAAATCCTTTTAAAATATTTTATAATTTCAATTCTGCCCCTAAAAGATATTTTAAAATTTCAAGATTGACCTAAGTTCTCCCTTGTCAATCCAAACATGGTGGAGAGACATTGAGTTTCCCTTCTCTTCTCTTCTCTTAATGCGTGTCTCTTCTATCCACTTCTCTCAATCCAAATATAGTCTAAGTAATTCATAAAAGTTTTATTTGATTCAACGACCAAAATTAAACATGGGTATATAACTCAGAGAGATAAAACAAAAATTTGTTTATTTGCATCAACCTTTTGAGGTGATCATTCGAGACTTACTCAAACTACTACTCAACAAAATTTGAGAACTTTGTTTTTTTTTTTTTTTTCTAATCGAGATCGGGGTAAGAAAAGAGACATTTTCATCGTTTGTGAACCACTCAAATAAATGTGGGAATTCGTGAGAATAGGGTATCCCTCACTACGAGAAAATTGAAATTTTTGACAAGAAAATTCAATGGGCCAAGGCTCATGAAATTTAGAAATTGAAGAAATTGAATTTAGACAGCAAAAACCATTGAAATTTTGATGACCGTTGAATTTCTCCCATTCTCTATTAATTTGATAGTTTCAGACCATCAGAAAAAAAAGATTTGATAATGAAAATTTTGATGTCTTGGCCCGTTGAATTTTATAAAATTTGAAGGCTTTGGACCGGTGAATATGGGTTTTTTCACGTTGTGCCTTATTTATTGTCAATTAATACATGATATGTACAAGAGGCAATCGCTTTTTAATTGTAAAATACATTATTTCCAATGAGATTATTAAATAGTGTTAGTACGAATTAATTATCATGACAATAATCATCCATATTGCACCGCAAGTCAAAGTAATTTTATTTTTTTTTATTTATATAATTTTTAACCATAGAAAAAGCCATACATATGGTGATACTCTGTGAAAGAGAAAAAACTTTGGAAGGAATGTAGATATTTACATTTTCATCACCATAATCGTATAGGTCTTATCTCAATTACAAGGATAAAAAATATGAAATTATATCTTACATTCAAGACATGTATATTCAGACGGCATTCCAAATTCACCATTTGAGCATAGATTGATCGCAATCGGACACAAATGCCCCCATCGACGAGTGGTTTAGGACAAATCTTAAAGGAGGCAGCTCTGGATGATCCACTTATTTCGTATTTATTAAATAATTTTAAAGGGTACAAATGATGACATACTCCTCTGTGGTACTCTAATATAGTAGAACCTCACTTTCATCTAATTTGTTGATAAATCAAGTGACACGTGTCCAAATTAATCACATCGAGATACAGTAGATCATTGGCTTCGGTGGCGATGCCTTGGCACGTGAAACACACTGGGATCGATGAAGGCGGTTCCGTACGTAAGCCTGCAGTTCAGTAGTTGGTAGTTACCAGTAATTGGCTGAAAATATGTGACTCACATTGGGTAATTTATGTTGAGATCTGTTATTGGCACCTAACTTTTACTTATACACCTCAATTAAAAATAAAATAAAAAGAATTTTTCCTAAAACGTTCACAACTTATGTCAAAATTCCAATTCAATACACTTTTCATTTTAATTCCCAAAACATGTCTTTGGAGTGAATTATCACTTTTATATAGTCAATGACTACGGATTCGTAGATATTAAAAGTGACGAACTCACAAGTTCGTAGATGACAAGTGCATGTTGAATTAAAATGAACAATGTACCAAATTCATAAATGGAGATTCAGCACAAGAAATGAAGATTCACCCAAAAGAAAATGAAAGTGATTAAGAGTAAGTAAAAGTTGGGATGCCAATAGAAGATCTCTCTCTTTTATTTTTTCCTTTATCATCATTGGTATCCCCACTCTTCCTGAGACTAATCCCACAGTCACACGTACTGCCCCCTCGAAAAGTCCTATATAAGATTGGATGAATCGAGAGTCAACCGAACCTTGGAGGGTGGCCCCAAGGAATTCATTGCTTCGTGAGGTTTCAAACACTTGACCTACTCTACCTGAGGAGCTTATCAAGGCTCGGCTTGCCACTAGAACAAATTTCCTA
Organism: Akebia trifoliata; assembly: GCF_017979445.1. Classification (NCBI taxonomy): domain Eukaryota; kingdom Viridiplantae; phylum Streptophyta; class Magnoliopsida; order Ranunculales; family Lardizabalaceae; genus Akebia; species Akebia trifoliata. The sequence goes on from NW_028237004.1 coordinate 89,733, forward strand.
AATATATTTCCTTAAGAATTAACTTTCTACTATTTTGATGGGTGAGTCCAAGACAAGAATTTCTTTATAAGGATTTGTTCTTCTAAGCTTCCATTTAAGGCCTTATAAATGAACAAATCTTGTAAACATATGTTGAAGTTATTCTAATTGTCCTTCAAGAAGTAGAAATCGATTGTATTCCATCCAACACTTAAACCAACTTCCTACCTGAATTATTTTCAATCGATTCATTTTGCAGGCTCAGCGTTTGCGTAGAATTTCAAGGATGGTTCATGAACAGATGAGTGACACAGTTAAAAATGGAAAATCAAATCAAGATCCATACGTGTTGAATTTGACACCTCACTCATACACGTAAACCTCGTTACTTATCTAAACCTTTCTAACCTAAAAGATTTTTTTCTATATCTATCTAAACTTCTTTACACCTTCTATAGGGATGCTACAACACTAGAACCAATGTAGAAATTGAGCGGTAGAAGCACTTGTTTGTGAAAGAAAGTATCGTAAGAAGGATGGAAGGGATGTATTGCGAATTACCAGATGGAGAAGGTGAAGTAGAGTGAATATCAATTTCAAAGTGTGTCCCAAACTCAAGTGGTTGATAATCTAGAATACAACTGTGAGGTCATGGGCTGAGTTCAATTTATAATATTTTGTGCAGTCTTAACTCTTGAGATCGATTTTGATACACAATAATGATGAATCCATGAAATGGTACCAAAGAGATTAATGTGTAGTTAGTGTTCTCTTAGTTCTTCTGTGTGGATTTTACTGAAATGGTTAAGCAGAAAAAGTTTTAGAAGATTTGTTTTTTGTTTTTTTTTTTATTTAGAGACACTATGTCCTGGAATTCTATTATCTGCTCCTTCCAGCTTTAAACACTACTTGAATTCTAAAGACCTAAGCTTTAGGTTTCAAAGCCTATGTGCACCCTTGAGTTGCCAGCCTAGTGCAAACATGCTAACCTGGTGAAACACCAAATATTTGCAACTTGTTAAGTCAGGAAATGTCATATCGTTGAGGTCCAGCTTGTTTGTATCTTTGAGTTGCTGATCTTGTTAATTCAGAATTAACTCCATGGTAATAACAAACACTTAAGCCTACAAAAGAAATGTGATTGTGTAAATAGTCAGAAGAATCTGCTAAGAATCAGAAGATATCAGGGCCTAGATGTCATTCAAATGAATCAACAGTCACAAAAACTGGGCTGAGATTAGAAGGTTTGATTGAAACAATCTTGAGAAGAAGTGAGGTTCCAGAACACCGAACTGTAAACAACATGAAAACTTTTTATATCAATAAACTTGGACAAATAGTTCACAATTCAATCTTTTGAAGTTCAAAAGGGGTTTATCAAAATCAAAATCTTCAACTTGCTATCATACTTAATGTATGGTTTTTGGGTTGGACACACATCATGCACAGATTTCATTATTTTATTAATCGATTTCAGCAGAAATAGTTGCATTTGGTAAGTCCAACACCAAAACTCAAAATAAAGAATTATAACTATATATATTATCATGTATTTAAAATAAACAGAGTGAGACACTAACAATAGATCTATGGGGCATATGCAAAAGACTACAACCTAAAAGCTAAAAATGTCTTACATATCATCAAAATTCATTTGACACCTACCGTGTGGACACTGCATTTAGGCAAAACAATTTTGGAGTAAAACAATATAAAGCTTTAAACTAAGCATGCTGAAATAAGATGAATCCTCAATATAGAAAATCAAACAATCCTATTTTTACAAAACAAAGATGAAAAAAAATAATTCAATTAAGATGTTTTTCAGAGTAAAGAAAACGCTAGTTCATAGCAAACCTGCAGTTCAGAGTTGAAGAAATGCAATTGTGAAGCACTACAGAGCTCCACAAAGCCTTCTATTTTATAATGTTGTTTAGGACAACAAATCACAATTGTTTAAAATGGAGGTGGGACTTGATGCTTTCATCTTCCCATTTTAATTGATTCCACCATTTGCGCTCTCCTTTGATCTCTATTTGAGGAGGACTGGTTCTGTTTACATTAAGTGGGAGTTTCCGCAGTTTTGGACACCCTCCAACTTTGAGGTTTTGTAGAGATGGCAATACTCCACCACAAATACTCTTCAGTTCCGAAAGTCTCCAAAGAGTCAACTTGCACAATCTTGGGAGGGCACTTTCCCCCAATACCATTTCTCCACATACATTCTTAAGTTCATCACAAAATTTGATCCGGAGTGTTTCAAGGTTTTTTAGCTCCAGGCCTGACGAGAAGACAGAGATGAAGCTTGGGCAACAATCTATATATAAATTTTTAAGGCATGTAAAGCTCCCAGATTGTGCCACCCCTTCACATAAACTCCGTAATGCAGAAAGATTTGAGACCCAGAGATTTTGTAAATTTCTTCCTAGTGCTACATTCTCTTCTGTCTCATTTCCATAAAATACACACTCCATTGCATCACATCTGTCTATCCAACATTCTTTCAATTCCTTAACATTTTCAACACCTATATCTGACAGCCGTGTGACGAACACGTTATTCTTTAAATATAAAATTTCTGCATGACTGAGGACCCCCTCGATACCACAAGGAAAGCTTTGAAAGCCACAAATCTCCAGAAATCTGTCAGGATCTGTTGACTGAGGAAGCCATCTCGTCTGAGTGTAGTAGGATTCTCTGAAGATGAATTCTTTCCCCTGAAAGTAAATGTCTTCTTCTTTACCTTGCTCTTCACGAGAGCAAAAGCATATATGGAACCGTTGGAAGCATTTCTCCCACAATTGAGAGTTCTTAGTAATAGAGCAGAAAAAGTCAGGATTCCCTACTTTTACATGTATATGAAATCTGCCAACATCTTCTATAAGTAAATCCATCATGTTTCCCCAATCAGTACCAAGGGATCCATTCATTAAGAGCTGGTCGAGATCACTAAATTCAGAAATGGACGGTAGCTGCTCAACATGGGTTCCAGAAATATCCAAAATTTTAAGGTCATTCTTCTGCCCGGAGGATTCTTCTTGGGATTGTATGAAAGCAGTAATACCAGTAAGATGAAGAACCTCGAGTCTTGTAAGTCCTTCCAAAGGAGGCATTGTCTCTAGTTTCGAGCAAGCTCTTAAAAATAGTTGAGAGAGTCCGCAACATTTGGAAAGGAATGATAGTTGTTCAACTTGGGTTCCAGACAAATCCAATTTCCGTAGGCCATCATTATACCCAAAGGATTCATCTTGGAATCGCCTGAAAGCAGTAGCACCAGAAAGATCAAGAACCTCGAGTCTTATAAGTGCTTCCAAAGATGGCAGTATCTCTAGTTTCGAGTAACCTCTTAGTAGTAGTTGAGATAGTCCGCTGCATTGGGAAAGGAATGATAGCTCTTTAACTTGGGTTCCAGACAGATCCAATCTTTTAAGGTCATGATTTTGCTGTAAGGATTTATCTGGAAATTGCTTGAAAGCCTTAGCACCACAAAGATCAAGGACCTCAAGTCTTGTTAGTGCTTCCAAAGATGGCAGTGTCTCTAGTTTTGAGCAACCTCTTAATAACAGTTGAGAGAGTCTGCTGCATTTGGAAAGGGATGGTAGCTGTTCAACTTGGGTTCCAGAGAGATCCAAATTTTCAAGGCCATTCTTCTCCCCGAAAGATTCATCTGAGAATCGCTTGAAAGCGGTAGCACCAGAAAGATCAAGCACCTCGAGTTCTGTGAGTGCATCCAAGTTTGGCAGTGCCACTAGTTTTAAACAACCTCTTAATAGTAGTTGGGAAAGACTGGTACATTTGGAAAAGGTTGGTAGGTGTTTCCCGAAGGATAGATCTTGGAATTTTTGGAACGCAATACAACCTGAAAGATCGATCTCATTGAGTCTTTCAAGACTTCCCAATGGTGGTAGTTTCTTTAACTTCAAACAACCTCTTAGTAAGAGCTGAAAAAGATTACCACCTATGGGAATGGTTCGAATTTCCTTTATATCATGTCCATCTTCAAATTTCTTAAAAGCAGTGGCACCCGAAAGATCAAGAACCTCGAGTTCACTGTTTAAGGCTGGGAGTGTCTCCAAGTTAGAACAACCTCTTAAAAGGAGTTGACGGAGACCTTTACATTTTGAAAGGGACGGTAGTTGTACGACCTGGGTCCCAGATAAGTTGAGTTTGCGTAGGTTATACCTAATTCCAAATGATTGGTCTTGGAATTTCCTCAACGCCCTAGCACCCGAAAGATCAAGGACTTCAAGTGATACAAATGCATCCAGAGATGGCAATGTATCAAAGCATGAACAACCTCTTAGTAAGAGGTATTTGAGGTTGTTTCGATTGTAAAGGGATGGAAAAAGGTCAAACACAGTTCTAGAGAGGTCAAGTAGTTCAAGGGAACTCTTATTCTCAAGCAATCTATCATCGATTTCTCTCAAAGCACTTGCTCCTGATAGATCAAGCACCCTCAGGCATTTAGAAGCTTCTAGGCGTGGCAGGTTTTCTAAATATAAACAACCTCTTAGGATGAGATAGCAGAGATTATGAAGTTTGGAAAGAGATGACGGTAACTGTTTAATCTGGGTGCCTGAGAGGTCAAGGGTTCGAAGGTGTCGCATAGGCCCAAAGAAGTCATGTGGGATTTCCTTCAAGGCATAAGTGCCCGAAAGGCTAAGAACCTCTAGCTTACTGAGGCCTTGTATGTGGTTCAAGTTCTCCAGAGTGCCACAACCTCTTAACACAAGCACACAAAGCTCGTTCAAATTGGAAAGGGATGATGGCAGAGACCTCATTCTGGCATGAAGAAGGGAGAGAACTTGAAGATTCTTCATTTTTCGAAAGAATACATCTGGGATTTCCCTTGAAAGGTGACCCCCATTCCCATGAAGCAACAATGTTGAGGGTTCTGGGAATTCCAGACACTCAGGATACTTGTTTTGCAAACTCCCGTCCATCAGACAGATTTTTCTGAAGCTATCCTGTTTTATATATAGCTCAGGAATAGTTAACCTTATACCTGCTTTTGCCAATATTACGTCATTTCCTTCACCTGTGATATATGTCTTCCTATAGAGAAGGCTGTCATGCATCGTCACATGGTCGTCATCTAATTTAGATAGTAGATAACGATCTCTGAGTTCCTTGAAGATATGTTGGCCTTCCTCATATGCATCCTCCAAACAATCGAATCCTTCTATAAATCCTTCCATTATCCAAGATGTTATCAATCCTTTCACATTGATATGATGATACTGTGGATAGAGTGTGCAGTACAAGAAACAGGCTTTCATAGCTTTGTTGGGTAACATGGCATAGCTAATTTCCTGAGTATACAATGGGCGATTGGTTCTTAGATTACTTGCTATTTTCAATTTAGCCTCCAATGTCACGCTAGTATCTCCATTTATGTTTCTCAAGGCTCCAGCTATTAGGATAATTTGCAGAGGCACCCCAAAACAGTCCTTGACTAAATCTTCTGCCAGGGGATGCCTATATGGAGAATTAAATGCTAACCCAGCTTTATCGCAAAACAAGAACCAGGCTTCATGATGGGGCAAGCCATACAGAGAAAGGACCTTATCGGTGGCTGCAAGCTCAACATAGTATTTAGTTCCAGTGATTAAAACCTTGGATGATTTATTTTGTTGGCTGGAATGTGGGACTCCTAATTTATATGAACCAGACCTCTTGATTTCATCTAGAATCAGCAAGAACTTCTTCTTTGCCAGAGACACGGAGATCTTTTGTCGTAGTCCCTCCTCAGTCTCTTCTTCATTGTCCTTGGTGAATGAAGACAACTTCAACTGATCAATAATTTGCATCAGCATATTTTTTATGCTGTAAGAGCCGACATTTACCCAGATGACAACATCGAAGAGATCAGACTCGATTGCAATATCCACTACACGTCTCGCTGTCCATGTCTTCCCGATTCCGCTTTTCCCTTGAAGTCCAATAGTTTCAACAGTTTCATCATTTAACCATTTCAACACTTTCTCTATGTTCTCTTGTGCTGTTTTGCTGGTTGCCCCCGACAGTGATGATGGTTTAATGACTTCCACAACCTCAACTTCGATGCTTGTGTCAGCTTTCTGCTCAGATATGCTGCTCCCCTCTTTCGCTCCAATGAGTATGTTAGAAGCTGGTTGAGCATTCAAGTCCAACCTACAACAACGAAACAATTGATTTACATGTATTATTAGAGCAAGGAAAAAAAACTACAACTAAGAGGACAGAAATGGATTAGAGAAAATTACTGTTGGCCTATAAATTACTGACTCACCTAACCTTTTGAAAATGTCTATCAAAATCCTTATACTAGGGTCCTATTTGTGTATCATGGTTGGCTCAATTTATTTACTGTAATCAGACCAAAGCCACACTTGAATCAATAAAAGACAGCTTTAGATAGAATTGAGTGGAGGAACTGGCTTTATTCAGAGGAGCCCAATTTTTTGGTCAAGGATTTGATGATTATGATGAATCCATTACTACCGTAATAGTTTACAATAGAGCACGCCCAGCACTAGTCTTGATTCTTGAATGCATATCACATGGAAGTCACTTGGACCATGAAATGCTGTAACTCTGTCATTGTAACTACTAGCATGTAGGGATTGTATACATCACAGCTTACTAGAAATTTAATTCAAATATATATATATTTTTCACCTTTGCTTGTTTGAAGACCTATTTTCTTCTTGTTGAATAGATGCTGAGGTTGGAATTATTGAATCATCATTTGGAGTGTGACATCCAGCAGAAAAAATTTCATTCTTATTATAGCATGCAGTCTGCTCCATTTTAGTTTCTTCATCAGTAAGTTCGATCAATGGTTGTTTTGTGCTCCCAGGAATTGCATTACCATCAGTAATAAACTGATGATCAAGATTTTGGTTTGTGTTCCCAGGAACAAGTGGTAAGCAATATTCCTGTCGTTGCATTGTTGTGCCGTCAACCATACTTTGTTCAATCTCATAATCCAAATCATTGTCAGGGTCTGAATAGCTAGCATTGCGATATTCGATAAAGCCATCACCACCTTTTACATCACATTCACATACTTCTGTATGTTCTATGATACCTTGGTTTGGTTGTTGACCACTTCCTCTCATACAACCTAATGCCAAAGATGTAACAATCTGAGTGACTCCCACCTGTGCAAGCTCCTCAAACTCTGCTAGACTTGCTCCAATAACTGTGTAAGAAGCCGGTTGAGTATTCAAGTCCAACCTAAGAAGAAGGAAATGGATTAGAGAATATTATTGTTGGCCTCTAAATTACTGACTCAATTAATCTTCTGAAAATTCCTATACTAGGGTCCTAAATCCAAGCCCATTTGCGTGTAGTGGTTGGATCAATCCATTCTCTGTAATCCATCCAAAATCACATTTGAATTAATAGAAGACAAGGCTTTAGACACAAGTGAATGGAGGAACTGGATTCATTGGCCCAGATTTTTGGTCAAGGATTTGATGATTATGATAAATCCATTACTATGGTGAGAGGACTCCCTATACTAGTCTTGAATGTATACCACATGGAAGTCAATTGGCCTCACTTGGACCATGAAATGTTGTGCTAAATTTGAATGAATGAAAAACAAAAAGATTTGGTGATCCTAGTCATCTCATTTGAATGCTTTCTCAGTGGGTTTCTACTTGATACAAAAAAACTAGCCAGTGAAGAAAGTGTATCAATTGTAACCATGGTTTAAAATATCGGAATTTATAGGTCAATACATATCGGTATTGACTCAGACCGATATGAAACATTGAGCTCGAAACATTGAATGTTTCGGGATGTTTCAGGATTGTATCAGGTTAGTATCGGAATGTATTGGTTTGTATTGAATGTATAGGCCAATACCGTACGATTTTTTGATTAACCAAAACATTCAATCGATATGATATTTTAAACCATGATTGTAACTACTAGCATGTATAGGTTGTATAAATCACATCTTACTACAGATTGAATTCAAATAATTTTTTTTCACCTTTGCTTGTTTGAAGGCTTATTTTCTTCTTGCTTTTCAATAGACGCTGATGGTGGAATTATTGAATCATCATTTGGAGTTTGACATCCACCAGTAAAATTCTCATTCTTAGACCATACAGTCTGCTCCATTTTACTTTCTTCGTCAGCAAGTTCGATCAATGGTTGTTTTGTGCTCCTCAGGTGGCAAGTTGAAGGAATTTGAATTACATTACCATCGGTGAGAACCTTATGATGATCAAGATTTGGGTTTGTGTTCCCAAGAACAAGTGGTAAGGAATCTTCCCGTCTTTGCATTGTTAAGGCATCAACCATAATTTGTTCGATCTCATAATCCAAGTCATTGTCAGGGCCTGAATAGCTAGCATTGTGACATTCACCATGACCTTTTCCATCACCTTTGTATACTTTTGTATGTTCTATGATACTATGGTTTGGTTGTTGATCACTTGCTTTCATGTCCCCTGATGCCAAAGATGTAACAATCTCAGTGACTCCAGCCTGTGAGAGCTGCTCCACTGGATTTTCTTCCTGAGCAAGACATTAATAATAGAAGATCAAAGCTATTAAATAAAAAAGTATATTAGATGGCGTTGCAATCTTATTCACAAGTTTCTGGATCAAATTACAATTTATGTAAATTTACCAATATTAAGTCTTCCCATTGTCGTCGTTGTTGCTATATTGCATTGAATGGTGGCCAATCCCATGATTATCCCTATCATTAGGAGTATGAATGCATATGTGATTAAAATAAAATAACAAAAGGATTATTGCTACATTATTAGAAATAATGCAATTAACTTTTCACCTTTGCTTAATTGAAGGCCTATTTTCTTCGAACTTTTCTAGATTTTCTTCTTCAGAAAGTATATTGTCAACAACAATTTCACCAACTCCTTCCATTGCAAGTTCCTCAAACAGTGCTAGATATTCTTCTTGGGAAAGTATGTCACTAATTAAAGGTCGAAACCACTCTGTGAAGCGGAATATTAAATGGCGCTGCAATGTACCATTCAAATGAATATAAACATTTTTTTGTAAAACATGCACATCATATCTAAGGTTTAGTAATGCAATTCATAAACATAAGGTATTTTACCAGTCACATCATCTCCTCGTTGCCATTTCCCTTTGAAGGATAAATATCATTCAAACAATCATCATCTTCATCAGAAAGTTTGAGCAATGGTTGTTTCATGCTCCTCTGGTTGCAAGTTGAAGGAATTTGAATTGCATTACCATCAGTGAGTACGTGATTATGATCAAGATTCAGGTTTGTGTTCCCAGGAACAAATGACAAGGAATCTTCCTGTCTTTGCATTGTTAAGGCGTCAACCATAATTTGTTCAATCTCATAATCCAAGTCATTGTCAGGGACTGAATAGCTAGCATTGCAACATTCACCATGACCTTCATTACCTTTTCCATCACCCTTGTATACTTTTGTATGTTCTATGATACTTTGGTTTGGTTGTTGATCACTTGCTCTCATGTCCCCTGATGCCAAAAATGTAACAGTCACAGTGACTTCCACCTGTTTGAGCTCCTCAAACTCTGCTAGATTTTCTTCCTGAGCAAGACATTAATAATCAAAGATCAAAGCCATTAAATAAAAAAAGTATATTAGATGGCGCTGCAATCTTATTCGCAGGTTTCTGGATCAAATTACAATTTATGTAAATTTACCAATATTAAAGTCTTCCCCTTGTTGTCGTTGTTGCTATATTGCATTGAATGGTGGTCAATCCCATGATTATCCCTATCATTAGGAGTATGAATGCATATGTGATTAAAATAAAATAACAAAAGGATTATTACTACATCATTTGAAATAATTCAAATAACTTTTCACCTTTGGTTCATTGAAAGCCCATTTTCTCTGGAATGTAAATTGCTAACAACAATTTCACCAACTCCTTCCATTGCAAGTTCCTCAAACATTGCTAGATTTTCTTCTTGGGAAAGTATGTCGCTAAATAATGGTCGAAACCACTTTGTGAAGCGGAATATTAAATGGCGCTGCAATATATACATTCAAATGAAATATAAACATTTCTTTGTAAAACATGCACATCATATCTAAGGTTTAGTAATGCAATTTATAAACATAAGGTATTTTACCAATCGCATAGTCTCCTCGTTGCCACTCCCCTTTGAAGGACAAATATCGATCAAACAATCACCCCTGACATTAGAGGGTTGAACCTCTATGCTAGTAATGTTACTTTTTCTCTCTACATACTCCATTGGCGTCCTCCCAATGCTTGTCTCTGTGAGTGCCTCTTGTATGTTCAACTTAGCATTAGACATGTTTCACTCTTGAACTTCTTTCTTTGACTCGACTTTATTATTCTTCAGAAGATGATGATGATTATGGTGAGCATAGCTTTTAACTACCCTTGAATGAGTTCATGATCGTCAAATATATAGAGCACCCCCTTTTCTGCTAAATAGCCAGACTATACAAGAAAAAGGGGTAAATTCGATGTCAAGATCCATTGAATTTAGCACTTTTTTCACATAGTGTTTAAAAGAGTCGCATCTAATTTACCATTTTTTTCACGTAGTTAGATAACTGCGCCATCATATATTTGTTGAGTCGCGCTAAAGTGAATTCACACTTTGTTGGCGAGGGGGTGTGCACACAACCATAGATGCTTTTCACTCGTATCTTGATGAAAAGCATCTATGATTCCGTACACACCTCCATGTCAACAAAGTGTGAATTGAGTTCACTCCAGCATTATTCTATTTTGTTTGCTTATAATAAAGGAAAATATTGGAGTGATTTTAAACTTGACATAGTTTCACACTTTGCTGATGTGGATGTGTGTACATAACCATAGATATTTTTCATCTAGATACAAGTGAAAAGCATCTATAGAAGTGTGCACCTCCACGTCGACAAAGTGTGAAACGATGTCAATATATTTTTTTTTTATAGTATAATATATCGAAAAAGGCGAAAAACAAAGTACAAGGAGGCCGAGGAAGTCTCACAAAGGGCAGCACAACAAAACAAAACAAAAGAAAACTAAAACATCAGTGATTACATAAAGAGTTCCATCTAAAAACGTAGTCATCAAAAGTAAATCCTGCAAATTCTATTTACTATTTTGACCAAAGGTACAAAGAGCCCAAAATCTCCAAGAAACCTGCATGAGAGCTTTTAAACTTACTACTGAACACCCTGTTATTCCTCTCATTCCAAACCCCCCAAGCAATAGCCGAGGGTAGCATAGCCCACATGAGTCTTTTTCTGGAATGGGAAGCATTACTGGCCCACTCTACTAATAGCGAGGAAAGTTCCAACTGATACGGAATAAACCAAGGAAAGTTGACCAAATAAAATGAGAAAAAAGGGTAGTGAATTAAGATATGATCCACAAATTCCTCATCCCTCAAACAAAGGGGACAACAATTGGGAGTGATCCAACCCCGAACTATCAAGTTATCCATCGTGAGAATCCTATCAAGGGAGGCCAACCAAACAAAGAAGGATATTTTAGAGGGAACATGCTTGGACCAAATGGTGGACCCCGAGAGGGATCATTCAGCAACAGGATTGAGACACTCATAGAAGGACCTAACAGAGAATCTCGAATTTTTTACCCTCGTCCATTCCCACCTATCCTGTTCACTATCGTTGAGTTGAACCGAATGCAGGAGATCAAGGAAAGATGTCACATCGTTTGGCTCTCAATCATTAAAGTTTCTCCTGAACCCCAAGTCCCACGAAGGGCTGGAATTATGTCTAATCAAACACTGCTAAATAGAGCAATTCTTATTAATAGAACAAGCGTACAATAAATGAAAATTGAGTTGCTAGAGACGATGTACCACACCAACAATCCTCCCAAAGTCTGATTTTGTCCCTATACCCACTTTGAACCTAATCCCTCTCTCGATTTTAAAGTCGCTATACAGCCCAACTCAATCTTTACTATGTGGAGTAAAGCGGGCTAACACCAAAATTTGAGTGGTAATATATGCCCCCACTTTTATATTTAGATTAACTTAGGAAAATTGGAACCCACGACCTTATAATTATGTTGCTTAGTTTTCAAAATTATAAAAATATTCTTTTTTCACTATCTAATCTAAAAAACCCTTAATCAATATTTTAAATTAGAAATAAGTCCTCATGATACATGTGCACATAGTAACAAAGTCGGGGTTTGAGAATAATTCGACAAGAAAAAGTTTTGGAAAAAAATCAGCAAAAGATCAATAAAGTCGGGGAAACATAGGATAAATTAAACGGCAAAAATAATTTTTTTAAATATAACAAATTAAAAAAATATATATATATGGGTCACGTTCAAGGGCCAACTTTTTGGCAAAACATTTTTCCAAACATGAGTTAGAAGTTTTGGAATGGGCTGATTTTTGGTGAGGATGATCTCCTCACCGTAGAGATCATCCTCACCAAAAATCAGCCCATTCCAAAACTTCTAACCCATGTTTACAAGTTGAAAAATCGTGGACCGTCCATTTTTTGTAAACTATTTTTGATGGGGTTAGAAGTTTTGGAATGGGCTGATTTTTGGTGAGGATGATCTCTACGGTGAGGAGATCATTCTCACCAAAAATCAACCCATTCCAACACTTCTAACTCATGCTTTGAAAAATGTTTTGCCAAAAAGTTGGCCCTTGAACGTGACCCTATATATATATATATATATCAAATGATAAAATAACACTTAAAAAATGCTACAAATAATCTGTGAGTTTTTCAAAAAATCATCAACTAAATAATGATTAATCGTGATTAAGGCAACAATTATTAAAATCATGATTTAGTTGTGATTCCTAAAAAATCGTAGATTTTTGTCACTATGCAAGTTGTAGTTTATTTAAATGAATCGTGTAGGAGTGACCTCAGGATGACCTTATTTTGCACTTTCCTGACGTAGATTTGCGCACTGAACCATAGATCTTTTTCTTCGGGATACACATGAAAAAGATCTATGCACTTGCCACATGTCGACCGATTATAGACAGAGTGAAAATTTTCAAGTCAGGTTATCATTAGTCAAAGATCTATGATTTAAAACTCAAATTCACGCATTGTTTTTAAACTCGGTTTCACATCTTGTCTCGTCCAGGCTCGATATCGAGTCGTCTGACACTATTTTCCGATACGTTTGAGACGTCTTGTGAGAGAAATCAAAAAATTGAGCTTGACTCCTAAATCTTGGCAAAAAAGTGACTTTGTGAGTTGGTCTCGTTCAGCTCTGATACCGAGTTAACTCAGGCGATACGTCTTGGTCTCAAACGAGTTTTAAAACCATGAATCCAAGTCAACAAAGTGTGAAACGATGTCAATTTCAAAGTCACTCTAGGATTTTTCCGTAAAGATTTTCGAGTTTACCACAACATACGTCTAACAGTCAAATAATAGATGAGGAATTTGGATCCGGTAAGGTGTCCGAATCATGCAGTACAGGAACAAAGTCTACGTGGTACAGTTTGATTGGAGGTTAAAAGTTAAAACACATCGGCTGCTAAGTTCCCATGAAATTTTGCCTAATAGACACCGTTCCTCTCTACAGGAACGGGATACCTTACCGGACCCCAACTCATAGATGAATCATCCAACCTATTAACAAAGAAAGTCACTATTACTAATACTAACCTGCAAAATTGGCCCCAGAGAGAGAGAGAGAGAGAGAGAACCGAGATGACAGAGACGGTGAGCAGAAATAGATTATCTCAACCCGAAACACATACCCACCTACTAAGAAGGAACAATAAATCATAAAAAACAAAAAATAAAATTAAAAAAAGACTTTGGCATATGAAGTCGTCCAGTGTGAACTGTTCGACAATTTTCTGCACCTAATGTGGTAATCCATCCAAAATCAACATTATTGTTAACATAGTGACAAAAACATTAGTCAAATTTTATTGAAACGTCATAGAACTCTAGGGTACTCCAATTTTTAGGGGCACCTCAAAAAATTGTTTTCGGCACCCCATGTCAAAGGGCACCTCTCTCATCTCTAACGATTCCGACGACTCAGTCGAGGAGGAGAAGGAGAAGGGGAAGAAGAAGAGAAACAGAGAGAAAGAGAGATTGGAGAAGAAGAAGAAGAAGACTAGAGAGAGAAAGACAATCTTGTGTGTTCAAAGCTCATTACATGCCTCTTTGGCCGTGTTGCACCCCCTGCCTCCCTCCTTTAATTTTGTTTGCCCCCACCCTCAAGTTTTAGTGATTTAGAAACCCCTCCACTCTTGGTGAATATTTGAGATACCACACCCATCTTCCCAAATAATGGTGATAAAATTGATAACTATTCAAGATACCTTGCGTTTTCAAACTGACGGCAGACCCCCCCCCCCCCCCCCCCCCCCCCCCCCCCCCCCCAAAAGCAGTGCGTTTTCAAACTGACGGCAGACCCCCCCCAAAAGCAGTGCCCATATGCCTCTACAAAGATCAGAAGTGATCAGAGCTATAATTGTATATATATATATATATAAAAAGAACTCAAACGTGACAACACCCCCCCCCCCCCCCCCCCCCCCCCGCCGCAAAAATCAATTATCACCGACCTCTATGATAAGTATTTTTAATTTTTTAAATAATGTCTTGAACATCACCTTAGTCCCTTGTAGAAAATCGTAGAATTTTTTGTTATAAAATCTCATATTCTTTCTATTAAAATAAAAATCTTAATCTTATCTTTTTTCTTTAGATTTTGAATGTTAAAGTTGATTAATTTTAATGAAAATTAAGGTAAAACAATTTCACCTAAGAGGTTGAATGTGATTTATTTTGAGAAAAGAAATCAAAGGTTTTTTTGGTTTAAAGTTGAAGGAGAGGGAAATGAGGTCATTTTATAGTAGTCTATGGGAGAAGACCAAGGTCAAGGAATAATGTGGAGATTTTGGTGAAAATTTTACATACCGTATATTTTAAACTGATGACATTGCCTTCTTGACTTGGGTCTTCTCTCCAAGAGATGACATAAATGCCCCTTTCTTCAACTCTAACTAAAAAGCCCCAAGATCAAAATCAATAATCTTTAAGTTCTTCGACCATACCATTAATCATAGTTTGCTCCTCTCCCCTAATCCTGGCTCCACCCTTGGTTGTGGGTGAGGTTCATCAAAGAAGACACAACGAGTGTAGAGTACCAAAGAAGATGCAGAGTTGCTGGAGAAGGAGAACTAATCAAAGGTGCCCTTAAAAATATTCAAATTTAGTCATCGTGATGCATGTACAATCCTTAATGGCCAAAAAATGTGTCTACTTTAGACATAAAATACCAATGGGCCCAAGTCACTATATACTTGATGCTTGTCCACAAGAGAGGAGATCAATGATGAACATCAGACCCAAAATTTCAATTTGAATTAATCGACTTGAATCTCAGAACCACACAGAGGAATTAAGTCCCCTGAAATAAGTATTTAGAAGAAGCTCCACTAAATGTGGGGCTCATCAAAATAAAGAGGAAGTCCCCTTGTCTAAGCAATCCCAAAGAGACTGTAATATACCGATGAACAATCCTAAAATGTAAACCCATACTTGGCAAAAATAAATAAATAAATAATTGATAAAACCAAATCGAAGAAACCAATGGGAAAAATGTTAGTTGATGTTGAAGACGATTGTGATGTCTAACATGGTGTTAATAAAAGAAAATTCAAGATTATTTAAAGAGTGTGGATCCCACACTCGAAGAAAAACCGACCCAACAAGTTGCATTTGGTGTTATATGAAGATCTAACGGTTGACATTAAAAACAAGAAGAGAACTAAAGGTTGATCACACTCATGTGTAACTATTATGTTTGTGGGATTTTTGTTGTCTTTGTTATTTCGTTTTACACGACTCATTCATTTAGATGTATGAACTTCCTCTCAACAATCATAGTGACAAATCTACGATTTTTAGAAAAATCACGACTAAGTCACAATTTTAATAATTGTCTATTAAATCACGATTTTTTCAACTAATCATTATTTAATCGATGATTTTTAAAAAAAAACTCACATATTATTTTTATTTTTAATATTTTTAAGTATTATTTTATCATTTTATATATAAAATACATATTTTTAATTTGTTATATATAAAAATTTATTTTTGTCATTTAATTTATCCTATGTTGTCCCAATTTTATCAATCTTTTGCTAGCTTTTTTTTAAGCCTTCTATTGCCAAATTATTCTTGTACCCAGCTTTAATTTTGTCACTGTGCCAATGATAATGTTTGAGAATTTTATTGACATATATGCCACAAACCTTGAAGGGTGGGCCAAATATTAGAAGAAAAAAATTAAAACTATATTTTTAAGGGCACCTATGATCAGTTCTCCTTCTCCAACAACTCTGCATCTTCTTCGGTACTCTACAATCGTTGCATCTTCTCCTTTGAACGTCACTCACAACTAGCGGCGGAGCCAGGATTAGGGGAAGGGGGCAAACTATAATTAATGGTGTGGTTGAAGAACTTGAAGATTATTGATTTTGGTTTTGGGGAGAAAATTCAAGACTTTTTAGTTAGAGTTGGAGAAAAGGGCATTTATGTGATCTCTTGGATAGAATACCCAAGTCAAGAAGGAAATGTCATCAATTTAAAATATACCGTGTGCAAAAAAATATTCACCAAAATCTCCACATGATCCCTTAACCATGGTCTTCTCCCATAGACTACTAGAAAATGACCTCATTTCCCTCTTCTTCAACTTAAAATAAAAAAAACCTTTGATTTCTTTTCTCAAAATAAATCACATTCAACCTCTTACGTGAAATTGTTTTATCCTAATTTTCAACATTAAGATTAATCTACTTTAACATTCAAAATCTAAAGAAAAAGATAAGATTACAAAAATTTTTAATAGAAAGAATATGAGATTTTATAACAAAAAATTCTACGATTTTCAACAAGGGATTGTTTAAAAAATTAAAAATACTTATCATAGAGGTCGACGATAATTGATTATAGCAGGGGGAAAATTAAAGTTTTTTGTGTTATAAGTTAAAAATAAGGTATTTAGGCTGTAGACGCGTGATTTCGTCATTACGACGACCACATCTACTATGATTTGGAGTCGCCACCATTCATATTGTAAGTGGGTGTGAATGGTCACCCGATATGCATTTTTGAAAAAGTGACATTTTGGCATTTTAGTGACTCACGTGGATAAGGTACGGATCAAACCTTAAGATCCGGGGTAAGCGGCTCGGTTGGAGAAAAGGGAAGGTGTTAGGCACCCTTTTCTCCCCACTAAATAGTGGTAACCTCAACTCAACTCGGTCATTTGATTAAAAAAAATACGAAAAATGATGTGCCACGTGTTGTGCATTTGTACCCTAGATAGGGGTTCATTTTCGGCTTGATCATAGGGTCATTCCATTGATGGAAATGACCCTTATAGACCTTTAGCCTTGGGGTCCATTCATCCTAAAAAATAAAATGAAGGGGAGAGGGGTGATAGAAGAGGGAGGAGGAGAGGATGTAGAAGAGAGAGGGGGGTTTTGCCTTGAACCCACCTTGTATCTTCTTTCTTCTTTTCTTCTTCTTCTTTGAGTCTTCTTGAGTCCTTAGTATTTTAAAACAAATACAACTCTTTTTTTTTTGTTGAAGGAGTAAAGAAGTGATGATGAGTATGTGATTTTTTTTTATGAGACTTGGGGAGGATTAGTGTGAGGAAATTGATGAGGATTTTCTTAGTGAGAGGGGTGATAGTTGTTAGTAGAGAGAGAGTTGGGGAGAAACTTTGTAGTGAAAGTTGGGGGCCATTTTTGGGAAGAGGAGGAAGGTATTTATAGATGTTGAGGAGTTATTTTAGGGATATAATGGGGTGAAGTGAAGAAAAAGGGTAGAATGGTTATGAGTTTGAGAGAGAAGTGAGTGTAATTTAGAGGAGATTGGAGGGTATTTAGGTAAGGAGGGTTAAATGGGTGAGTTTTGACCCAAATGGTTTGGATCCTACCCAACCCATTGGGTGGAGTGTTTGGTGAGGTAAGTTTAAGATGGTGGTTGTGATTTGATTTAAGAGCATGGAGGATTTAAAGAGGTGGTTGATGATATTTTGGGAGGGTGAGGGAGATGATGCCATGTGTTAAGGTGGGTGGAAATGAAGGGTTAGGATAGGTTGATGGGAGAGGTTGAGTGTTTGACTTGAGAGGATGGTGTAGGTTTAGGTTGTAGATGTAGGTTTTGTAGGGAATGATGAGGGTAGATTAGGGGAGGTATAGGTTAGGGGTGTGGGTAGATGTGTTTGATTTGGGTGGAGTGTTTGGTGAGGTAAGTTTAAGATGGTGGTTGTGATTTGATTTAAGAGCATGGAGGATTAAAGAGGTGGTTGATGATATTTTGAGAGGGTGAGGGAGATGATGCATGTGTTAAGGTGGGTGGAAATGAAAGGTTGGGATAGGTTGATGGGAGAGGTTGAGTGTTTGACTTGAGAGGATGGTGTAGGTTTAGGTTGTAGATGTAGGTTTTGTAGGGAATGATGAGGGTAGATTAGGGGAGGTATAGGTTAGGGGTGTGGGTAGATGTGTTTGATTTGAGAGAAAAGGTGATGGGTTGATGTGTGGGTAGATGGGATTTAAAGCAAATTAATGGGGTAGGTAGTTGAGTGAGGGAGGTGAGATGGGGTGATGACATGTGTCATCTTTTGATGATAAAAGAGTGATTGGTTGATGTGGGTTGTGGTTTATGGGTAGGGTTGTGGGTTGGATAATGAATTGGATATGGTTAATGATTTGTGGGGGCTTTGTAGTGTTGGACTTGGGTTTTAGAAATGGTTTTTACGGATACGGAGGCGGACGCGTGATAGTAGAGGAGGGGTAGGCATCTCAAGTCTCACTTTTTTAATTTTTAATTTTTTTAGATTTTTACAATCATTAATTTGATACAAAAATGCCACGTGTTGGCGAATCGGGCTTTTTAGGCCTGTTAGTGAAATTTATCGAAAATTTGACGTTTTTTATTTTGAAAGCGGAGCGGTGAATGTTGGGAAAGCGTAAGGTTGGCCGAGTCCTTTTGGTGGCCTCCTAAACCATTGAGAGGTCTTAGGGGCCTCGGTTTGGTCAAAATGTTATTTTTCAACGACTTGGGCCCTTAAGGCCCGTTGACACATTTATTTGGAAAATCTGTATTTTTGGGCCTTTTCGAGAAGTGGCCCGTTCAAATTGAGGTGTCTACATAGCTATTTTCAGTTACTTTAATAAATAAGAACAAAGTCAAAGGGGGTGTGCCACTGCCTTCAGTTTGAAAACGCATGGTATCTTGAATATTTATCAATTTTATAGAGGGGTATATAATCACCATTATTTGGGAAGATGGGTGTGGTGGTATCTCAAATATTCACCAAGAGTGGAGGGGTTTCTAAATAACCAAAAACTTGAGGGTGGGGGCAAATAAAATGTATAGGGGGGCGTTCAATGGCTAACTTTTTGGTAAATTTTTTGGCAAAACATTTTTCAAAACATGGGTTAGAGGTTTTGGAATGGGCTGATTTTTGGTGATGATGATCTCCTCGCCAAAAATCAGCCCATTCCAAAACCTTTAACCCATGTTTTGAAAAATGTTTTGCCAAAAAGTTTGCTAAAAAGTTTGCCATTGAACGCTACCCATATATATATATATGGGGGCATTCAATGGCTAACTTTTTGGCAAAACATGAGTTAGAGGTTTTGGAATGGGCTGATTTTTGGTGAGGATGATTTCTACGGTGAGGAGATCATCATCACCAAAAATCAGCCCATTCCAAAATTTCTAACCCCATAAAAAATAGTTTACAAAACATGGACGGTCCACGATTTTTCAGCTTGTAAACATGGGTTAGAAGTTTTGGAATGGGCTGATTTTTGGTGAGGATGATCTCCTCACCGTAGAGATCACCCTCACCAAAAATCAGCCCATTCTAAAACCTCTAACTCATGTTTTGAAAAATGTTTTGCCAAAAATTTTGTTAAAAAGTTTGCCATTGAATGCTACCCATATATATATATATATATATATATATATATATATATATATATATATATATATATATGAGTAGCGTTCAATGGCCAACAGTTTGGCAAACATTTTGGCAAACACATTTTTTCAAAACATGGGTTAGAGGTCTTGGAATGGGCTGATTTTTGGTGAGGATGATCTCTATGGTGAGGAGATCATCATCACCAAAAATCAGCCCATTCCAAAACTTCTAACCTCATCAAAAATGGTTTACAAAAAATGGACGGTTCACGATTTTTCAACTTGTAAAATGGGGCTAGAAGTTTTGGAATGGGCTGATTTTTGGTGAGGATGATCTCCTCACTGTAGAGATCATCCTCACCAAAAATCAGCCCATTCCAAGACCTCTAACCCATGTTTTGAAAAAGTGTTTGCCAAAATGTTTTGCCAAACTGTTGGCCACGGATAGGGACCCTATATATATATATATGGGTGGGGTTCCGTAGACACATAAAGCTACTCATAAAATTATAACATTTTTGTTTTATATGGTTAAAAAGATTCGGAATAGGCTGATTTTTTGTGAGGATGATCTATATGGTGAGGAGAACATCCTTGCAAAAAGTCATCCCATTCCAAAATTTCTAACCCCATCAAAACTGATTTACAAAAATTGAACGGTCTAAAATTTTTCAACTTGTAAACATGGGGTTAGAAGTTTCATAATAAGCTGATTTTTTGTAAGGATGATCTCCTCTTCATAGAGATCATCCTCACAAAAAATCAGCCCATTCCAAACATTTTTGTTCATATAAGACAAAACACGTTGTAGCTTTATGAGTAGCTTTACGTGTATACGGATCCTAATCCTATATATATATATATATATAATATATCTATTTCTCTTATTCTTCTTCTTCTCCTCCTCGACTGAGTCGTCGGAATCGTTAGAGATAAGTGAGGTGCCCTTTGACATGGAGTGCCGATAATAATTTTTAAAATTTTTAGAGATACCCCTAAAAATTGGAGAACCCTTAAACAATCCTACGACAACCATTGCGACTCACATCGCAACAAACCATTTGAGCCGTTCGATACGTGCACGATCTATGGTCCAGATTGTCTGTCATTTTAAAAACGATGAAGTTTTTAAATTTACAACTACCTCCCCGTTAACAAAAAAAAAAAACAAAACGAAATTTTCTGAAACTTCGTCTTCTTCGCAAACGAAATTTGAACTCTTCAGCTCCTTTTCGTCTTCTTCCCTCTGCGTTCAAGACGATCTGTCATCTCTTCGATTCCTTACTCGTTATTTGCGTTCGACTTCCTCTCTGCGTTCAATGACACACAGACCAACAGATCTAAGTTTGTCTTCTGACCTCTGCGTTTCTGACATCGTTTGTGTAGACACCCCGTTTTTGCACTCACCTGATTAATCAACTTGTCAACCCGATTGCAATGGTTCCCAATGATGGATGTTTATTCCATTGCTTTATTTTATTACCAGAAATATTTCAGAAATCCGGATGAGATATCTAAAACTAACAAAACTGTAGAAACCACGCTACGCTAGGAAAATATGACCTCAGAAACATAGAAATCATCATTTTTCAAACAAAAAGAAGTTTCACGATAAAAATCACTAAAAAATGATCAAATTACCAAAATACCCCTAATCTTAAAATATCCTTAGAGCCTACATTACGCTTAGGAAAACTCATTCAAACACACAAAATAACAAATCGAAATCAAATAAATCATTCCGCCAATTTTCATAGAATTTGACAAAATTACAAAAATACCTTTCATAAAGTCCATGACCATTTCACACAAAAAATTTCGTAAATGACACAAACCAATATTTCCATCGAACTCCTTATGAAAAAATGATTCTAAAACATCTTAGAACATTAAAAATCGATTTAAAATGCGAAAAGTCCTCTCCGGGAGCAAAACGGTAATTTCACAATTTTCATAATTAAAATTTTCGAAATTAATAAATAAAACGTTAAATAATTAAAGTGAAACATTAATGAAATTAATTTAAAATTTTAAACTAAAAAAATCAATCAATTGGGCTCTCAGGCAAAATTGTTGAGGGTTCGTAAGATATTTCTTTAAGGACTCTTCCATTTGGGGGTCCAAAGAATTAAAAATATAATAGAGGGGGGTTCTCCAAAAAATTAAAGTCAACCAAGCAAGACTAAAGTCAAGATATTAAAGTCAATCAAGTATGACTAAAGTCAAAATTAGAGTCAATCAAGTAAGACTAAAGTCAAGATATTAAAGTCAATCAATTAAGACTAAAGTCAAAATCTTAAAGTCAATCAAATAAAACCAAAAGTCAAAATCCTA
Organism: Akebia trifoliata; assembly: GCF_017979445.1. Taxonomy (NCBI): domain Eukaryota; kingdom Viridiplantae; phylum Streptophyta; class Magnoliopsida; order Ranunculales; family Lardizabalaceae; genus Akebia; species Akebia trifoliata. Next base: position 111,979 of record NW_028237004.1, read on the forward strand.
ATAGAGTTCTAATTAAATAATAACTCTATTTAATAAAGTTCTAACTAAAATACAACTCCACCTAAAACAATTCTAATTAAAATACAACTCTACCGAAAATAATTCTAACTAAAATACAACTCTAACTAAAAGAACTCTAATTAAACACTAATTCTATCTAAATCAACCCTTAAAAAAATCTATAAATAGGGGTCCTCACACCCTATTTTCGTATAAAATCATAAACCCTAAGAGAAGTAGGTCAAAAAGCCTCCCTAACCTCCCATAAACCCTAATTTTGGAGCCCCAACTCTTTACCTAACACCCATACATCAATTTTAGCTCAAAAAACACTTAGAAGTCCTTCAAAAACACCCCCAAAATTCATAAAAAAATTCGAAGAACTCAGATCTAAGAAAGAGATACCTCGCCTCGGAGATCAAAAATCAGATTCAGAGACAAACTGGAACAAGGAATACTGAACAAGGAATTACTCTGTCAGATCTGAGGGAACGATAAAGTTATCTTCGGAAAGGTATAATTTTTTAATGTTTTTATCTAGGTTTTTTTTAGCAATGTAATTTATTTGGAAAATTAGTAGAGACCGGCTTTGGTCGGGCGGGGTTGGTGCCTAACACCTTCCAACCCCGTAACGTGATCCCCGAACCCTTTTTTCTTTCTTAGATTAGTAATGTTTGCCTTTTTTAGAGTTAGTTTGGTTCCTAGACCTTAATAACTAGGTGGCGACTCCCAAACCTCAAGGGTCAAAAGTGGATCCGCGCATCCTGCAGATCGAGGGCGCTTTCAGTTTACAACGGCACCGACGAACCATTCGACTTCATCTTCACTCACTCTCTTTCAAAGGTAAGAAATCACAAACCCTTCTAACCTTTTTATTTTTAAATTTCATGTTTTCTTTGTTGAGTTTCTTGCAATCGATCTCCATTTTAGTGTGTTGGTACTACTTCGTCAATGATTGATTAAAACCCTAAATTAAGCTCTGGAGCTCGAAAACCATGGCCATGGCGAAGGAGAAAGATCTTACCTCCATCAAAGGAGAAGATGGGAAGGGAACTAAAGAAGGGCACAACTTACTGGGTTCTCCACCTTTCGAAAAGCTCGATAATGGGCGCTTCAAATGCTTAGAGACTGGCCATGAATTACCTGCCAATGACATGGATTCGTACGATCGAAGCAAACGTTGTCGATTGGGTCTAATAAACATGGCTTTGTCTCAGAAGAAACCCCCTCTCAACATGTTCAAGCAAGACCCTCTTTGCTGGTAAAATACCTTTTTTTTCTAGGGTTTTAGGATTTAGGGTTTTGAAGTTCTAGGTTTTTGTTTAATATGTGGTTGGTGTCTTCTTTAATTTTAAAATTGCAGGTCGAAGTTAGTATGTAAGCTAACAGGAGATACAGTCAACAAATCTGAGGAACATATATGGAAGCACATAAATGGGAAAAGATTTCTCAATAAATTAGGTTAGTATCACCCACTCTGTTAATCTGATTCTTAACCCATATTTTAATTTGTATCGACGACAAAATTCAATAATTTTGAAATGCCCTTTATTATTCTCATAATGATTTTATCCTGCATTGTGAATTTCATTGCTTCACAGTGCACCTAAATCCTCAATAATACATGAAGTGGTTTGTAAAAAAAAAGTATATTTTTTTCTTCTTTAAATTTGGAGAATACCCATTACATTTACATATATCAATGTTATTTTGTCATTCAAATTTGAAATTTGTTTAACAGAACAAAAGGAAGCTGAAAAGTTAACGTGAAATGGAACTGTACTAGAAAAGGAGGAAGATAAACCACGCAAGGTGTCAAAGATGAGTGGTAATGGTAAGAAAAAGGATCGGAAGAATCATGTTGAGAAAGATGATTCGAAAAAAACTAAGCCCCTGGATAATAGTGGTGATTTAGAAGAACTTGACTTCTGGATTCCTCCTGTGGGGAGCCGTTGGGACTTCGATGATGGGCAAGATCGATGAGGTTCTGGTACGGATTTAGGGCAGGAATCTGATGATGACGACGAAATAGGTAAGGGTGTTAATGCTTTTTGTTTATGAAAATTTTCTGAGTTTTTAAAACTTGGTCCTTAACATGATTAGGGAAAGAGAAATCACTATTTTTTTTTTTTGACGATAGACTTTTGCTTCTCAATAACATATACTATCTATTGTTATATAATTAGCGATTACGAATTATATAAAATGCTTATATCCTATGTAAGAAGGGGACTCCATTTAAAATAATTTTCCATGTTGGATATTGACACATGCCAACACACTTAATGAAAAGAATATTTGATTTCTAAAAAAAATTGTTTCAACTATTTTCTAGAGCAAGAGAGAGTCTTCGCTCTAGTGTATGATGACTGAAGAGGAGATTTGAATTCCTATCACCTTCTTGCTTGCTTTCTTGTTTGTGTATGCTCGTTCTTTCAAAAGAAACTAGCTTCATGTCTGCTTGCCTATTGTAGGAGAAGGCAAGTCAAGATGGTTGCACGGTTTGCTTTAATGTTTGGTGCTATTGCTTATTTTGATAAATAACTATTACTTAAATATTGTTTATACAATTGTAATGTACATCGACTTTTCTAAATACATTTTTCTTCGTTTGAATTCCCCAATTCCTCCATTTTTATCTTCCCTGCTTCAAATTTTTTATCAAAAGGACAAAATGGACAAAACAACCTTTTATTGAATAAACTACAATAACATGTCAAAATTAGTATGTTTTGGAGATCATATTTGTGTAGATGGTACAATATGGCTTGACATATGGGTACCACAAATATGCCCAACTAGGTATCTTATCCTATCTTCTGGCACTCTCTCTCTCTCTCTTTCTCTCACTGTAAGCCTTCTTACAAACTGTTGTGATGTAATAATTTTCCATGGATATGGGGTGCCTATTTAGGCTTTCCTTAGAAACTAACTGTTAGCTAAACCCATGGATACAGGGTGCCTATCAGGTGTCACCATGACCTAATTTAATTAGGATGGCAACATTTTTGTATGTTTATTTTGTGTATACCCTGGCTCTCAATAGGTTTCGATTAAAGGGCATATTTGTCTTTTTGCACAATGCATATTGATAAATAAGGAGTCTTGGACATGATGACTGGTGGGGGGAATCGAACTCAGGAGATTTGGTTCTTGAGGCATGGTCCTCGCCATCTCACCAACCCCTCGTTGATTCTTGCTTCTCTCATTCCCTACGATGTAATGGCAAATGAACGACCATCAACTTGAATTTTTTTTTTTACGAGTATAAAAATTTTATTGATAAAGGAAGGATAAAGGAGGCCGAGGTGACCCGCAAAACAAGAACTATTGACTTGATTTATGCAATTGTTGGGGCCAACTCACTTGCCTTAAGCATGACTCATTACGCATGTGCACAAGTCCATTTTAGAACACCGAGTTCTCAAGATATTTTTTATTTTGAGATGGAAAGCAAGTCATATTTTATGGTCATGTTATAGATAAAGTGATTTAATCTTTGATTTGTTTTTAATGATCAGATGGAGCAGATGAAGAGAATGGTGAGGAGTCTGCAGAGCTTAGTATGCGGTATGTGTTTCCATTCTGTCTTGCTTTCCCAATTTTTTACGTCATATGCCCGTGTTCTCCCCTCACGAATGTTTTGATCTGCAGAACAAAGCGCATGTCCATAGAAATTGGACCTAGCAGCTTTGCCTCGAGGAAGAAGAAGAGCAAGACCGACTCCATAGGAGATTCAAGCACTACTTGAGATTCAAGGAGGGTGGTTATTGTCGAAAAGAAAATTTGAAGTTCCTCAATATGTTTATGGGTTAAAGCACTTTTCACTGATATTATTTATCTTTTTTTGTTTTATCTTCTAATTGGTACTATTGCAAAATTCATGAACCATACTCTTTTTTAACTTATCTAAGGGATCGTCAAATTCATTTTTTTCTTGATTGTCAAAAATTCAAATTAATCAATCATGCTTGGTCCTATTATTGTCTAATAAACTTGCCCTTAATATGATTAGTAAATGCAACTTCGCATATGTAGTGTCTGACATAATTGATCTAAGAGCAACTCTTGAAATTGGTGCATCTTCATTTTGAAGCCTTCGAAACCACTTTTGAACTCCAACCCATTCATGTCTCTAAAGGGAAAAAAAGATACAATAAGAAATCTGATAAGTTTATGGAGCCAAGGGTTTTAAAAATATCTCTGGACTCTATATATGAAGTTGTGCTCAGTGATATAAAGCCCCAGTCTTCAACATAAAGTTCCATCTCTAAATTTAGAGTTTTCAAATCTAGTTGGAGTTGCTCTAATGAACTCAAATTAGATTCAACCCAATTCCTCTCTATCCTTCTTTCATACTCTTCTCTTCTTTGAATTTTCATACTTTTATCTTCTTTTATGAGTAATAATTTTTTAATATAAGCAAAATTTTATTTTTAAAAAAAGAGACAAAACTAACAATCCCAATCCTCAGCAAAATTAACTACAAAATCATCAAAAAAAAAAAAAAAACCAATAAATCCAAAATCGAAAAGTTTAATTTTAACTTGAGACTAGTTTGAAATTGTCATTTTTTGACAGAGAAAAAAAAAACTCTTTTTTCTTCATGGCAAACAGACCATAACAAGTCATTACTACACAGAACTAAAGCACTTCCAACTATCCATTTTCCTTTCACAATCACAAGCGTATAGTAAATTTTACACAAAAAAAAAAAAAAAAAAAAACTACAACTAAAAACTATAAAAAAAAAAACTCCCCATAATCATGGATGGAGAACCTCTTCTGCAGAGACAACCATAAATGGGAAAGGATCGATGAGTGGTTTCCCCTCTCTTTCAGAAACAAGAATTTCAGTTCTCTTCTGCATACTAATCAACACATTATGCCATGTATTCACCCTTGAATGTGCATGACCATGTAATCCAACATTCAAAGCTATTAAATCCTCACTTTTCAACCTCGCGCGTATCGAACGGTTAAAAAATTTTAAAAATAAAAAGGTTAGAAGGGTTTGTGATTTCTTACCTTTGAGAGAGAGTGTGTGAAGATGAAGTCGAATGGTTCGTCGGTGCCGTCGCAAACGATGTCAAAAACGCAGAGGGCAGAAGACGAACTCAGATCTATTGGTCTGTGTGTCGTTGAACGCAGAGAGGAAGTCGAATGCAAATAACGAGTAAGGAATCGAAGAGATGACAGATCGTCTTGAATGCAGAGGGAAGAAGATGAAGAAGACGAAGAGGAGCTGAAGAGTTCAGACTTCGTTTGCGAAGAAGAAGAAGTTTCAAAAAATTTCATTTTGTTTTATTTTTTATTATTTTTTTTGTTAACGGGGAGATAGTTGTAAATTTAGAAACTTCATCGTTTTCAAAATGACAGACGATCTGGACCGTAGATCGTGCGCGTATCGAATGGCTCAAATGGTTTGTTGCGATGTGAGTCGCAATGGTTGTCGTAGGAACGTCACCCGGTCGCATTCCTACGACCCCCATTACGACCCTCATCGTGACACACAAAGCCATCCGTTTGATTCGCATTAGATCTATGGTCCAATTCGGGTGTAACAACCATTCGAATGTAAAATAACAAAAATTCGTTATTTGCAAACGCCTCCCCAAGAACAAAAAGAAAAACAGATCTGATTTCTTCTTCGACAGATTCATCTTCTTCCAAACTCTCTGCCTTGCGTTCGAAGATCTGAGATCTGAACCTTCGTCTTCGTCTTCCAATCTAAGATTTGAGATCTGAACCTTCGTCTTCTTCTTCACTCTCTTTCTCTTTGTCAGATCGACCTTCGACAGAGAGTTCTCCATCTTCGTCTTCTTCTTCCTCTTCTCCATCTTCGTCTTCTTCTTCCTCTTCAAAGTCACATCTGCGACAATCATTCATCATCGTCTTCCTCATCTCTCTCTCTTTCTCTCTAACTCGTTGCGAAAAGACGAAGAGCTCGGTCGAACCCCAACTCGACAGAAACCCAACTCGTCATCCCTCCCTCTACTGGAAACGAAGACAGAACCTCCTCGAAGAAACCCAACTCGGCTTCGTCCTCATCTCTCTCTCACCCTCTCTCTCTTTCTCTCCAAAAGAAACCCTAAGGTAAATCCTTAAATTTTTTTATATTTCATATTTTTATTTCATTTATTTTTTTTTTATGTATCGATTATGACGAATCATCGACAAATTTTGTTTTGAAAGTTGTTTTGTTTCACTGATATTGAGTCGGTTTATGACATTTGTTTTCCCCTTCTTTGATGTTTTCTTTTGTTCTGAACTTTTTGTTATAATGGATTTCCTTCAATTGTTTGTTTGATGAAATTATAGTTGTGTGTGTGGGTGAGTGTGGCCTTTTTTTCTCATTGTAGGTGATAATTAGTAAATTTTCTTACGTTTTTGAGTTAGTTGGATTGATTTGAGAAATGAGAATTGAATTACTTTCATTTTAAGTTTTCCTCAAGAAATTTAATATTTTTTGTAAGAAAAAAAAATTCATTAAAGGAGTTTGAGATGGAGATGACTAACCAAAGCTAAATACAAGCCAGACTATGAAAATACGTGCTTCGTACCATATCTAGTCCTAGAGGGGGGGTGAATAGGATAATTAAAATTTCTTTCGATTTATCCAATTTTAACTTAGATTGATAATTTGACTATGTGTTCTAAGTCATTTACCTAGCCTCGATTTGGCACTTATGTCTCTAAGATACATTTAATGAAAATACACTTGAAATTTAATCATTCATTTAATCATGTCATTCAATGACACATTCATATACGATTCAAGTGTAAATTGCGGAATGATAAACACATGCACAAAACATACGTCATCTAATGGATCGACAATGTGCTTACATCCATTCTTATGGCAAGTCTCTAGTTTGTAATGCAATTGAAATTTTCTTAGAATATAAACATTCATCGTATGACATACTTAGCATAGTATTCATTCATAGCATACATTCATCTAAGTATAAACTAATAGAAGCATTTTCACAAACACGAGACAAGCGTTTTATAGTGGTTCGGCAACTTGCCTACATCCACTCCCAAGGTTCCTACCTAGGAACTTGGTGTTCACTATCAAAGGGGTTTATGGTTCACCTCAAACCTTTTACATAGGCTAAATTCTAAAACCTTAAGATCGAGAGAACGCATTCTCTCAAAATTGTGAGTTTTGTTCATCGGAAACTCACAAACCTCTACTCTTGTCAAGAATCCTCGATTCTAATCAAGAGCTTGGTTTTTGAGGGCTGAACTAAGTAACCACATACATATGTTTTTAAAATTAAAAACAAAATCAAAGACTCACTCAACTTCATAAGATTTGTCAATGGAGATCTTGAGTTCTTCGAGTCCTTGAGCTTACAAGTACGTCTCGACGGTTGGATCTTCCAATCAAGCTTTCGAGTTCGTCGGCTACTTGTAATTACTCCTACCATCATCTCCTTTTTGCTCCTTGCTCCATGAATGTACCAATGTGTGTGCAAGGTGACGTTTGATGGGCGGAGAGGGATCAAATGAGAAGTCTAGGAATGTTGAAGGGTTCACCTAAGTTAGACTCTCATGAAAGTAGAGAAGACTCTCAAAGTGTGTAGAGAGGAGAGGCAATCTTCTCTAGGATTGATCCAAAGGAAGGGCTAAGGGTCAAAAGGATTTTCAATGAAGTTTGAGCCCTTCCATGGCTAGAGAGAGGGTTAAAAGTATGTAGAAATGGAGGATTTTCTTCTCTCAAGCTTCAACTAACCCAAATGAATGAGTTAGAGTTGTTATATATGAGAAGAGAGCAAATTCGTGACTCAACGGTCATAAATATGACCGTTTGAGCACTTGCTGTCGGTGGAACCGTCAGGACTGTCGGTGGAACCGTCAGCCACAAGTAAGGCACATCAGTAAATTACCAAAATGCTCTCGCAGAGTGTTTTGACCATAACTTTCAAACGGTAGCTCTGTTTTGTATGCCGTTCGGAGAGCTGATAGATATAACTATTTAGAACATCCCAAAACTGCCACCAAGGGGTGAGCCATGATAAAATGGATAAAATGACCAACGTCGAAACGATTCGAAGGTGTACTAGATTTTACCTATATAATGACACCTATAAAACACCAAGGACAGAAAATGGTTTTAGGGTGGTCAAATCTTTAATGTCCCCTCCATGTCCATATTCGATTCCCGAAAGGTCCGATGAGCGAACGGGTCGAGGAAAGAGTTTTCCTAGTTACTATGGGTCGACCTATCAATCATCTAAGTGTTGGAAAATGGTATTAGGTAGTCTCATTACCTCTTAGGCTTTGTGCACACACATGGAAGCTTTTTGTCGAGGTATGTACGGTTGAGCAGCTTTAACGGAGTCTTCATATGTCTTCAATGGTAAATCGATCCGACACTCAACATGTGTCTCGGGATTGACAAAATATGAAACTTACAATCTCCCCCTTTGTCAATTACGAGACAAAATCCTAACTAGACCAAAAAGGCTGGGAAACATTCCCGGAATGACCAACACAACTTACATCAGATTAGAATCTTACAAAAGTGTTTAAAATTAAAAACCTAAGATTCTAACTGTTTCGCTCCCCCTTTGGTACTGCTCCCCCTGAATGATTTACCTATAAAATTCAATTGAGACAGGACACAAGGGTGGAAAGTACATTCTCCCCCTTTTTGTCAGTATTTGACAAAGGGCGTAATCAACCCAATGTCGATACAGATTATATACCAATAAACACAGGGGAATAGTACACATGCACGCAATTAATATGACTATCAGAGCGAAATGCATGATGGAAGCAAACAAGGACATGCCAAATAAAAATATAACTATGAGGCATAGGCATGGCATGTTGATTGGCACAAAGAAAATATAACTAAATAAAGCAATGTCAACCTTGAATATAAGCGTGCATAATTTAAATGATATGCCAATAATCAATCAAATGCACACAAAACATAACAAAATGTTTTACTATTAAGCATTGGCATGGCATGATAAACGACACATAAAGATATTACTCAATGACTCATGGTCGTAACATGCCAACATGTGCAAAATAATATAAGATATGCAAATGAGCGATCGAATGCACACATGACAGTTGTAACTGATGTTACTATTAAGGAACAACTGTATGAAAAATAAATGCCAAAATGATTTAACTATTGAAATATTGGCATAGTATGCTAGCAAGATAATAAAGTATGCAAATAAAAGTATAGGAGTTGTAGCATAATAAACGTGTGAGCAGATTTAAAGAATTACCAATTTGAATACTCACACGAGGCAGTTAAATGCATGAATTGTGCCACGTGACCACATTTGATTATTATGCTCACCAAATAATTAAAATATGAGGAATATATGTAAGAGAATTAAGTTTGGGAGCCCAAGAGTGGAACAAAATATATTTGCCAGTTTTGGCTCAAATTTGGTGGACCAACGGAGTTCCGTGGTGCACACAAGCATCCAATCAATGTTTGATGCGAAACAAGGAGGCTTGAAATCCTCAAATATACTAATAGACACACGAAAGTGGTTTTCACTCAAGATTTACAAGGTTGATGTAAAAATTGAGAGTCAAAAATTGTCCATCATATGTATGTTCACTAGGGCAATGGTTGACGGGAAGCAATGAGGCTCCATCATCCTTAAATAGTCTCATTTTAAGAACAATATGAGGATACATGTATCCAAATTTACCAATAAACAACAACATGTTCTTGAAATAAGATGGATTTCTGGATAATGTGGCCACACTGACTCCAACAATGTGAAAATTTCTAAAAAGAAGAAATTCACGGAAATAAGGTTTGAACCTCAGATATACCAATAAAAGTACACATACTCGAGAGTCTCGAACTGAAACCAAGTTTAATGTTAGGGAGAAAAAAGTCTTTTCAATCATTGAATGAGTCTATTTTAGAACAAATATGGGTCTATGATCCCAAATTTTCTTAAAAGAACTCGTTCGAACAATAGAACATAAGTTTGGAAGAATAACACACACTACTCACTCAAATTTATCAATTTGGATCAACTTGTGAGTTTTTGGACTCAAGAGTGAATGTCTCCAATAACTATGAGATTTTGGCACGAGAGATGGGGATGACGACAGGAAAGAGATCGAAAATATCTTCTCATCATTTATCGTCGAATCAGTAGAACATGTCCTTCATTGGTTGATCGTCAACCACAACATCTATTGACTATTGAATGGAGTAAGTTCTCTGATTGGAGATTCAATAAAGACCACTATGAATATATCAACATATAGTCTTGTCATTTCTCAAGTCAATATTTGACACCATAACTGGACCTCGTCAACTTGAGCCACATCACTCACACACAGAATGGTGATTTTTCTGGTGTCTTCAATAACATAACAGTCATCGGATGTGCAGAGATCTCTCATGATCAGTTTTCAATTAATATCTGAGATCTTACACACCTGGCAGTTGAAACTCACCGATTGTTCTCTGTCGCACATTTGAGATGTGCTGAGGAAGTTATATGTCAAACCATCCACACAGAAAACAATTTCAACCTTGGGCATTGCTGATCCATTGACCATATCACCCAACAATCCTACCTAGATACAACAATCACCAAAGGTGACAGAACCTCCATTAAAATTTGCCAAGAGACTGAATCAACTTTGGCATTGGTCTTGTGTTTGGAGTCACCACTATCCAAATACCATTTTGTGAAATATCTTACCTTAAGAAGGGTGTGAATCACGTGGTACTGGTTATCCATTGATTTAACTTTTCAGTTTAAAACACATTCTTTGGGATGGAGGATTGATTTTAGGAAGAGAAAGGATTTACCTATAAAGTTCAGATTTCAACTTCCTTAGTGAGTATTAAGTGGGGGACCTACTTTTCTTTGGTGATCTTAAACTTGAATAAGTCCCTCATAAAATTGTTCACTTTAGGAGGTGAAGAATACCACACTCTCGTAGACATGGATGACTTTTCTTATTCTACAGATGATCCAACTTTCTGTAAGGGAGTTATCCTAACCCATGCAACTTTTACTCTACCACTGAAGATATACCAATAGAGATTAGGGTGGTTCTGGAGTAAATGGTCTTGAATTCAATTTTAATGTGACCAATTTATCTAGAGAAATTGCAGGTGCCTTTCTCGACTTCTTCATCAGAAAAAGAGGCTACTTGAGGACAAGATTGATTTACCAATATCTGTTCATCCCTCAACTTCATCCAGAAAAAGGATGGAGACTGTGGTAGATGCCATATGGATCCTGATGTGTTACAGTCTTCAAATTTTGAAGATGCTTGTTCAACACCCTCTGACTCATTTGAGTCAACCCACATAGTTTGTGTAGCCAGTTGTTCAGTTGAACCTAGATATTTGGAAATCGATTGTTCTAGGCTACGAGAAAGAAACTGTGGAAAATTAGCCAATACCTCCACAGTGATAGCATTCAGTATCATCCTTTGACATATATGGAGGTCTACCAATGGATCGCCTTCCGTTATCAGAATAACTCATTTTATGAAACTATGTGAACCTCTCTTCATATGGACAAAATTTGTCCCCATCAAAGTCATGACCTCAACATCTAGATACTCTCACTATTTTCCTCAAGGATGGGAGAAGGAATGAGATGACATGAAATTTACCTATTTAGAGGATAGCTTTGTTAAGGAGTTGTTGATCAAGAGCAAAGAAGCCAAGTGCTTCTAATTTGTAGAAATTGCATTTCAACTTGCTTCCTGTCGGTGGCACCTGAATCCCGTCGGTGGCACCGACCAAAACGGTCGAAAATCTTACCGTTGAACACTATCGGAAGTATTGTCGGTGGAACCGGCAGAACTATGTTTCTGCCACCGAAGGATGATTTCTCAATTAGTTCTGGCGGTGGGACCGACAAGTTATTCATTGGTGGAACCGATGACTATTATGTCGGTGGAACCGACGAGTTAGAGCTTCTGCCACCGATAAAGGTTTACCCATTCTGATCTGTCGGTAGATGACGGTTGGACCGATAAGTTGTTCATCGGTGGAACCGATGACCATTCTGTCGGTGGGACCGACAGTGTTAAGCTTCTGCTACCGACAAGCTGACTTCCAGTTTGTGCTATCGGTGGCTAACGGTGGATCCTCCACTTCTGCCGACAGCCTCAATTTCACTTGAAATCGAGCCATTCTGGGGTGAGCTTTGAACACAAAGTGATGTACAATACTGGCATGTTCTAAAGCTCCACTTATATGTATAAGTGATTTCGATGATGGTCCATGTCTTTGATTGGGTTTGACACACGAATGATTTGTCGCTAGGTTGTTTCGTGACGATGTGTCTCCATGTGGCTTGAACATGGTTTACCAATGATTGCAACTCGACAACCTATGACTAACTCGGGATTGACAAAATGAGGTACTAACAAGGACCACCGTCTACCCCTTTTAGGGAGGACTTCAAGATGGAACTTAACCATGGTGAGCAAACCAATGAGTTCTTCAATACTCATGGTTCACATCTCGGAACTATATTCGAGGTCGAAATAGAACCAAACCTCCTAGGAAGGGACCTAAGAATTTTCATATAAATTCTTCCTTCCGGAATAAGCTATCTTAGGAAGTACATGGAAATACAACAGTCTTTAAGTTTTACATAAAGTTCTCAGACAAAATTGTTTTATTCCATCCTAATGTTCTCAAAAAATTTGTAAACATTCGAAGTTTGAAGTTTTGACAACGTAGGTTTCTAAGGAAGCCAAGCTTGTTTAGCCGGTCGATATGTGACAATATGTTTGAGTTCACTTGGGGCAATGCCAACGTGTATAGAATTTAGTATTCACATATCATGACAAATATCGATTTTTAATTGTTTGGGTGGCTCATACCCTTCCTCTACTAAGAATCAAAAATCACAACTCAAGGGAATTGATGAAGATCATCATCCTCATTTACATATATGCATAACGGAGCTGATGGATGGATGGAGGTCTAGAGGATGACCATTGACAGACTTAGACATGGTTCAAAGACTTGGGATCAACTCTAGGATGTTAAGCCTATTAAGAGTAACCCGCTCTGATACCAATTGAAAATACGTGCTTCGTACCATATCTAGTCCTAGAGGGGGGGTGAATAGGATAATTAAAATTTCTTTCGATTTATCCAATTTTAACTTAGATTGATAATTTGACTATGTGTTCTAAGTCATTCACCTAGCCTCGATTTGGCACTTTGTTCTCACAATGCTTATGTCTCTAAGATACATTTAATGAAAATACATTCAAATTTTAATCGGCATTTAATCATGTCATTCAATGACATTCAAAACATTCAAGTGTAAATTGCGGAATTATAAACACATGCACAAAACATACGTCATCTAATGGATCGACAATGTGCTTACATCCATTCTTATGGCAAGTCTCTAGTTTGTAATGCAATTGAAATTTTCTTAGAATATAAACATTCATCGTATGACATACTTAGCATAGTATTCATTCATAGCATACATTCATCTAAGTATAAACTAATAGAAGCATTTTCACAAACACGAGACAAGCGTTTTTAGTGGTTCGGCAACTTGCCTACATCCACTCCCAAGGTTCCTACCTAGGAACTTGGTGTTCACTATCAAAGGGGTTTATGGTTCACCTCAAACCTTTTACATAGAATTTTTATACATAGGCTAAATTCTAAAACCTTAAGATCGAGAGAACGCATTCTCTCGAAATTGTGAGTTTTGTTCCTCGGAAACTCACAAACCTCTACTCTTGTCAAGAATCCTCGATTCTAATCAAGAGCTTGGTTTTTGAGGGCTGAACCAAGTAACCACATACATATATTTTTAAAATTAAAAACAAAATCAAAGACTCACTCAACTTCATAAGATTTGTCAATGGAGATCTTGAGTTCTTCGAGTCCTTGAGCTTACAAGTACGTCTCGACGGTTGGATCTTCCAATCAAGCTTTCGAGTTCGTCGGCTACTTGTAATTACTCCTACCATCATCTCCTTTTTGCTCCTTGCTCCATGAATGTACCAATGTGTGTGCAAGGTGACGTTTGATGGGCGGAGAGGGATCAAATGAGAAGTCTAGGAATGTTGAAGGGTTCACCTAAGTTAGACTCTCATGAAAGTAGAGAAGACTCTCAAAATGTGGAGAGAGGAGAGGCAATCTTCTCTAGGATTGATCCAAAGGAAGGGCTAAGGGTCAAAAGGATTTTCAATGAAGTTTGAGCCCTTCCATGGCTAGAGAGAGGGTTAAAAGTATGTAGAAATGGAGGATTTACTTCTCTCAAGCTTCAACCAACCCAAATGAATGAGTTGGAGTTGTTATATATGAGAAGAGAGCAAATTCGTGGCTCAACGGTCATAAATATGACCGTTTGAGCGCTTGCGTCGGTGGCACCGTCAGGACTGTCGGTGGCACCGTCAGCCACAAGTAAGGCACATCAGTAAATTACCAAAATGCCCCCGCAGAGTGTTTTGACCATAACTTTCAAACGGTAGCTCCGTTTTGTATGCCGTTCGGGGAGCTGATAGATATTACTATTTAGAACATCCCCAAACTGCCACCAAGGGGTGGGCCATGATAAAATGGATAAAATGACCAAAATACCCTTTTTATCATTTTTGGTCAAAACGAGCTTTCGGGAAGTCCGACGTCGAAACGGTTCGAAGGTGTGCTAGATTTTACCTATATAATGACACCTATAAAACACCAAGGACAGAAAATGGTTTTAGGGTGGTCAAATCTTTAATGTCCCCTCTATGTCCATATTCGATTCCCGAAAGGTCCGATGAGCGAACGGGTCGAGGAAAGAGTTTTCCTAGTTACTATGGGTCGACCTATCAATCATCTAAGTGTTGGAAAATGGTATTAGGTAGTCTCATTACCTCTTAGGCTTTGTGCACACACATGGAAGCTTTTTGTCGAGGTATGTACGGTTGAGCAGCTTTAACGGAGTCTTCATATGTCTTCAATGGTAAATCGATCTGATACTCAACATGTGTCTCGGGATTGAAAAAATATGGAACTTACAGACTAACCAAAAGACCCATAACAAAGAAAACTACTCAGCTCTAATGTACAAAATACAAACCCAAATGCCCCAGCGAATTATGCTTTGGAGGGGTCTATTGCTATTGCCGGTGCAACAGTTCAATGGTTGAGGGACAGTCTTGGAATAATTCAGAGTGCGAGTGAGATTGAAGAGTTGGCGGAAAAGGTGGAGAATTCTGGAGGGGTGTACTTTGTGCCAGCTTTCAATGGACTATTTGCACCGTGGTGGCGTGATGATGCACGTGGGGTGTGTGTTGGGATCACGAGGTTTACGAACAAGGCACACATTGCACGAGCTGTTCTTGAGAGTATGTGTTTTCAAGTGAAGGATGTGTTGGACTCAATGCACAAGATGCAAGTGAGAAGGGAGAGGCCGAGAAGGGAGAGTTCTTGCTTAGGGTGGATGGTGGAGCAATTGTTAACAATCTTTTGATGCACACTCAGGTTTTGTTTCATTGATCCCTTCTTGTTTTGGTTTTTGTTAGTTATACTTATGTTATCCAAATTGGCCCTAAGATTAACCCACCAAATCATGGGTTCAAAACTTGGACTAGTTTGATTCAGCTGGGGAAGTCATCTCAGATTCCCAAGCTGTATCGGCCACCTCAATGCCTCTTCAAAATCCAGTTCAACTCTGACCCATTTTTAAAAAGCTCGTTAGTTATAGTCTACAATCTGATTGGTTAGTTTTGATTTTTGACTATTATCTTTTTAACATGGTTTTAAAACTCCATTTCTCGTCTCGTCTTGTTCATGCCAAATACCGAGTCGTCTCAGATGAGTTTTCTGATACGTTTGAGACGTCTCATTCAAAAATTTGAAATTTTGACATGGGGTCTTAAATCTCGTCCAAAAAATTGACTTGTCTGTCCGTCTAGTCCAGCTTGATACCGAGATGACTCGGGCGATATGTCTCAGTTTCGAACGAGTTTAAAAACCATGCTCTTTAAGGCTTGGTTTATATAACCTGGACGAATTTGATTTGATTTAGGTGATTTCATCTAGGATTTATGGGCAATTTTTTTTATTGTAAATCGGCCACCTCAGCGACGCGTCCAAACAATGGTTCAACTCTGATAGGTATTTTGAGAAAAAAAATTCTGCTGGTTTTTTCATATAATCTGCATGGTCGGTCAGGTTTGTTAGGATTTTGGACATTCTGTCTTATTCCTTCATAACACTCTCTCAAATGGTTCCACAAGTAGGGGTATAAGTGTATTGAGCTTGGCTTCCAGTAAACTTTTGAATAGGTTCATAGCCAAATCATATACCATTCAATTTAGGTTTGTGGACTTACCCCATTGATACCCACAATGGTAAACTTGGATTTTAAAAGATTTTTCTTACTTGAAATTCTTGTTTATGCTAATTTTTCCTAAAGAACATATGTTTCTCTTCCTCCCAGAAGGAAAAAAAAAGGATCAAAATCTTCTAGGCTCTGGTGAGATTTACAGATATACATCTTCAGTTATCTTATAAGGATTGGATACTCCCTTTTAACAATGTTTATACAAAGGTTCAGCAATAGAACTATACTGAACTGTCACATTCGTCTTTCTTAACTTTTTCTTCATGTGTAGCCTCTTATTCTAATGCTCTTAATCATGGATTAATCTTTGTTTTTTCATTCTGATTTGTAGGCGGATTTGTTGGGAAGTCCTGTGGTGAGACCCGTTGACATTGAAACAACAGCCCTCGGTGCAGCTTATGCTGCTGGATTAGCTGTTGGAATTTGGATTGAAAATGATATTTTTACTGCCGAAGGGAAAGCTGAGAAAGACACCACTTTCCAACCCAAATTAGATGAGGAACAGAGGAAGAACAAAGTGGAGTCTTGGTGCAAGGCCGTCTTAAGAACTTTTGATTTGGCTAATCTTTCCCTCTAACTTATCTACTCAATGCTTGTACTTAAATCCTTTTCAACTTTCAATTTGATTTTGAATAAAGAACCAAGTGTTTGTGAATGATAAATACTTTCCTTGATCATGTTTCTTTATTTTATAGTTTTGCAAATCTTAATAGGTTTCGATTTTAGTCATGATGGGATATGAAAACGGCCATGCCATTCAGATAGATGGATAGTCATGGTGAATTGCTAGGCAATTGAGGCAAGCTGTGAATTGAACCATAAACTGGCCAAGATTTTACAAAATCTTGTAAACCGATTTGCAAGACATTTAAGGTTTTGAAAACCATTTAAGAGTGACTCTGATTGTCAAGAAATGCAGCGTAAAATATAGAACTAATAAGATCCTAAAAGAGGTGATCAGTGGTATTCATTCTGGATTATGTGTCATGGACGTAGGCAATTTGTCGAACCACATAAAATCTTATGGGTTCATTTTTCATTTTTTCACACAACAAAATCCTCTTGAAACATGAGAATCTGTACAAGGTTTGGGGAAGAAAAACAATGGCATTTAAAGTCATTTTCGATTAGTATTGCAGAGAACAAAACTCAAGTTGTTCAGGACTTGAGGATTTTTAACCAATAAAGAAGATAAATTATCAACTCAAGCATTGTTTAAATTAAAATGAAGAACTAATTCATTTAAAAAATACCACTGATCACTTCTTTTAGGGTCTTATTAGTTCTATATTCTACGCTGCATTTCTTGACAATCAGAGTCACTCTTTCTCACTGTTTCTTGACAATTTATTAGTTCGAAACTTCACACTGTTTCTCAAAATATGTTTTAATTTGAACTTTTGTACCAAATTCTCTTGATTCTTGGAAGTTAACAATATTGGGTCCTCAGATGATAAACTTTTTGTAATTGGGTTTAGCTAGAATAGTGGGTTTGAGATTTATCCATCCTTCAATTTTGGATAGAAGTTATGTTACCTTGCCAGGGAAGGTATTGCTTATGAGCATTCCAAATAAATTTAGAAGAAAAATGAAAATTTTCATTTGTAACCATCAAAATAACACTTTACTATTGATAAAAAGAACTGTTCTTACACATCACTACATCAGGAGATATAATTATGCCAAGCCAAAACTGCTACTATATAGAAGTAGCCCGCAACTTCCGTTGCTCTCTCATGCATCCATAAACATGACAACTTCATAGCAATACTAAAACTAAAGTTTTTTCTTCTTGTAACCAATACTCTTCTTTATGTCCTCAGCTATAAACATGATAACTTCGTAGCAATACTAAAACTATAGTTTTTTCTTCTTGTAACCAATACTCTTCTTTATGTCCTCAGCTCTGTTTTGTGCATCCATTGAAACCCCAGCCAGGCCTGTCCTTGCAATCCCTTCACAGTACAACCCATTCTTCCCCTCCTTCCAATGCTTAGGAAAAGGAGCACTCGACATTCCAGCGTTGTTTAGGAGATGCTCTTCATCATGCATAAGATAAATTACGAACATATGAGTATATTAGGAATTTTTCAATTATTGGGATATGATCTTAATGTTAAAATTAAATTAATGACATAATTACTTTAAGCCAATTATTTGCAAGGCTTCTAAAGCCAGTTGCAAAAATTATAGCATCGAACACTATTGTCTTTCCATCCTCAAAAACCACCTTGTTTCCTTCTACACTTGATATCTTCGGCACAACCTGCATATATTGATTATTGACACACGAATTGAGTGTCATGTTAGTTTGATTATTGCTAATCAAACAATTACTTTCCAGCCACTGTTATTATAGAAAGTAAAAGTGGGTGGGGGTACGCAAATTATATACTTGCAGGTACTTGTTAACAGCAAAAAGGTATGGGAAGGTTGTCTGAGCTGAAAGTAGCACTGATGCATTGTAAAATTCCTGTAATTACAATGTAGATGTGTTAAAATTGAACTCATATTTGCTGGTGCAAAACAAGCAGGAACTTTGCAATATGTGCTAATAGATACCATCTTTTCACATGTAAGAACATTGATGCACCGAAAACTCATTGACCAAACAAAGTAATAAAATCTAAAGAAGTTGGGAGTTAATAAAACTCTCGGGCATTAACATTAATCTATCTGACCAGGTTTACATTTGTCGTATAAATATAATCTTGACAGTCTAAACACAAACGAACCTAGAATTTTTTGAATTTCAACAAGTCAGTAGGCATATAAATTATCATCAACACTTATCTCCAAAAGAAAATATCCCTTTATTGAAGGTAGCTCCCTCCCTCCCTCCCTCCCTCTTATACAAATAGAGAAAATATTCGTTTATTAATTGAGTCCTTCCATGATAATCTAATAACAGAGAAAATGAAGCCAATACTTGGTCAAGGATGAATGCTATCTTTTCTATCTTCGCCATTGCTCCAAATATTTCCACCTGTAACATAGTATAGTCAATATAAGGCATTACTATAGGGGGTGCATGAATTCTTTGTCTATATCAAAAAGAAATAACCAAACCAGCATAGGTCACTAAATTAAGCTCCTATCAAAAAGAAGTTGTATAATACTTTATAGTTTCTGGTGATATGTACAACAATTTCTTGCATCAAATCAGTAGCTTCAGCAATATGACCCAATTCTTCCTTAATCTTTACAAGTATCTTGATTAGCCGTGCCCTCTCAATTTCAACATATATCTAAAAGTGACAGATAATTCAATTAAAAGTCCCAAAAGAAAAAGAAACCAACAAGTTCTATAAAAGGATAAGCTAACAGGGCACCGTTGGACCCATCAGTATCTCTCACCTTTCCAGCAGATACACTGTTGAGTGTTTTGATTAACTCTACATGAGTTTCAGTATCAGGTGTCTCATCAAATATATTACATTGCTTGCTGAACGAGTTTTGATTAGCATTGCCAATGTTGTTTCCAACAATTGAGATAAATTATATTTCATAAATATAAACTCAACTAGGCACAAAATAAAAATGAATCTTCAGGGAAACATGAAGAAACCACCCTCATTCCGGCCTTAGCTCCTAGGCAAAAATAAGTTAAAAGCTTAGCAACTGCTCACCTAGAAAAAGGCAAATTTGATGACCCACCATGACATGAAAAGCTTTATGCCACAATACTTCAAATGCCCTCATAGCACACTTTTTGGGCCGAGTGACACCATGAACATTTGGGTCGTCTCTTAGTGGGCCTTCATACTGCAACCAAAAAGATAGATTACACGCTCTTCAATCTTCAAAATTTTACTTGAAATAGGTAGAAAAATAACAAAACTGAATATTTCCATTTTGTGAGCATGAGGAGATCATCCATTCAACCATAGTCCAATTTGTATTAAGGATGACAAAAGAGTAACCACATGTAGTCTTTTAAATATCACTACCAATAGACAAATTCTATTGGATAAATTTATACATTATTAACACAAAAAATTTAATCCTTATGCCTCATACACATTGAAACTCCTTACACATTAAAGTTTTAAAAAAAAACAACGAAATCAACCACGTTGAAGGTTTCCTCAAAGTGTTAATTTTTAAAACTTTTAAAACACAAATCTCCATCTTTCTATCATGGTCTATCATTTTTTATAAACAACTAAAAGAGTTAGTAAGAGATTGTAATTGATTTGGAGCATCAAACCAGAAAAAAGATATTAATTATGTTGAACTCTATGTAGACACAAAAGAAAGAAGAACACTACAGGGATGGTAAAACAACAGGCAAAATCCCATATTTGTAGATTTTTAAGCAAAATCCTAAAATTTCTCCTTGAACATACAATAAGAGCAATGAGAAACACCAAAATTTTCAAAACTTGAGGGTGAATTATAGTTGGTCCAAGCATAAAACAAACTAGTCCCTGCTTAAGAGAATTGAATGCTCCCATGGATTCTCAATGACTAAAAAGTTGATTTTGTTTGGGCTTGTCTATTTCTATAACTATTGATGTTATTGTTAGATGAGGAATCAGAAATGCTGGTTGCTTGCCCATGAACAATATTTCCCAATCTTGAGTGGAATCCCTCCCTGGTTGCAGAAAAGGATCCTTACGCTATTTAGTATTCATGATTACAACTTCAACCCAAAAATATATTGAAAGCAATCACCAACAATATTATACAACAAACAATTAAAAGAAAAAGCTTACAGACTGGCATAAAAGAACACATACCTTAGACCAGATACAGTATGTCTCTGTCTTAGCTGACCCAATTCGCTTGCCGCCATTAAAGTTGGTCTCTCATTCTCGGTAGACCTTTCATTTCGTAAGAATCTACCTCTGAGTAATGACTAAAAAACAGGAACATATTTCTTAACAATCTGTGGATATATTACTCAAATCCTTCAAAATGTCTGTCATATCGATGTCGTGGATACTTGGATATTTTGATTTTAATCCATAACATGCTGCCAAGGGCTTATTCTAGACAAACCCGTACGTATAATATACCATCGGAAGGGAAGCGATGCAATTAACTCAATATCCATAGACCATTAATTAATGAAAAATGAAACACACAACAATAACTCAATATCAGTGAAACAAAGTATCAGTGAAACAAAGCAGCTTTCGAAACAAAGCCGAAATAAAAATATGAAATAAAAAAAAATTTAAGGGTTTACCTTAGGGTTTCTTTTGGAGAGAGAGAGAGAGAGAGAGAGATGAGGACGAAGCCGAGTTGGATTTCTTCGAGGAGGTTCTGTCTTCGTTTCCAGCAGAGGGAGAGATGACGAGTCGGGTTTCTGTCGAGCTGGGGTTCGGCCGAGCTCTTCGTCTCTTCGCAACGAGTTAGAGAGAGAGAGAGAGAGATGAGGACGACGGTGATGAATGGTTGTCACAGATGTGAGTTTGAAGAGGAAGAAGAAGACGAAGATGGAGAACTCTCTGTCGAGGATCGATCTGACGAAGAGGAAGAGAGTGAAGAAGAAGACGAAGGTTCAAATCTCAGATCTGTGTCTTCGAACGCAGGGCAGAGAGTTTGGAAGAAGACGAAGATGAGAGTGAAGAAGAAATCAGACCTGGTTTTTTCTTTTTGTTACGGGGAGGCGTTTGCAAATAACGAAAATTCGTTTACATTCGAATGGTTGCTACACCCGATCTGGACCGTAGATCTAGCGCAAATCGAACGACTAATTTCGTGTGTCGCGATGAGGGTCGTAATGGGGGTCGTAGGAACGCGACCCTATATATATATATATATGGGAGCGGTTCGGCAGCCCTAAAGTTTGTCAAGTTTGGTGCCAAACATTTTTTGTAAATCACTTTTGATGGGGTTAGAAGTTTTGGAATAGGCTGATTTTTTGTGAGGATGATCTCTACTTCTAACCCTAGTTTACAAGTTGAAGAATCGTGGACCGTTCAATTTTTGTAAATCACTTTTGATGGGGTTAGAAGTTTTGGAATAGGCTGATTTTTGGTGAGGATGATCTCCTCATCATAGAGATCATCCTCACAAAAAATCAGCTCATTCCAAAGCTTCTAACCCATATTTTGAAAAATGTTTGGCACCAAACTTGGCAAATTTTAGATAAGTGAGGTGCCCTTTGACATGGAGTGCCGATAATAATTTTTAAAATTTTTAGAGATACCCCTAAAAATTGGAGAACCCTTAAATTAATGGTAGATTGGTGTGTAGACCAATCAAAGTCATTGAGGACTGGGGAGGAGACTTTTTTTTAATTTCTTTTTGGAAAATGCCAGATTGGTGTGTATACCAATCAAAGTCATTGGGGGGGGGGGGGGGGGGGAGACTGGGGAGGAGACTTACAAACAATTAAATTAAAATATTTTTAAATTAATTATTGATAACTAATAACAATGAGTTACAGCTAATACAAGCATTAACATATAGTTCAAACCATAAAACCAATCATCTACTCCTTCCTTTACATCCCAAACCCTAGGGCTTAAGATCTACGCTCACCATAATCATCATCTTCTGAAGAAAGAAGTTGAAGAGTGAAACATGTCCAATGCTAAGTTGAACGTACAAGAGGCACCCAAAGAGACAGGCATTGGGAGGATGCCAATGGAGTATGCAGAGAGAAAAAGTAACATTACTAGCATGGATGTTCAACCTTCTAATGTCAGGGGTGATCGTTTGATCGATATGTGTCCTTCAAAGGGGAGTGGCACCGAGGAGACGATGCGGCTGGTAACATACCTTATGTTTGTAAATTGCATTAGATATGATGTGCGTGTTTTACAAATAAATGTTTATATCTCATTTGAATGCATATATTGCAGCGCCATTTAATATTCCGCTTCACAAAGTGGTTTCGACCTTTAATTAGCGACATACTACTTTCCCAAGAAGAAAATCTAGCAATGTTTGAGGAACTTGCAATGGAAGGAGTTGGTGAAATTGTTGTTAGCAATTTACATTCCGAAGAAAATAGGCCTTCAATGAAACAAAGGTGAAAAGTTATTTGAATTATTTCAAATAATGTAGTAATAAAATCCTTTTGTTATTTTATTTTAATCACATCTGCATTCATACTCCTACTGATAGGGATAATCATGGGATTGACCACCATTCAATGCAATATAGCAACAACGACAACAAGGGGAAGACTTTAATATTGGTAAATTTACATAAATTGTAATTTGATCCAGAAACCTGTGAATAAGATTGCAGTGCCATCTAATATGCTTTTTTATTTAATGGCTTTGATCTTTGATTATTAATGTCTTGCTCAGGAAGAAAATCCAGTAGAGCAGCTCTCACAGGTGGGAGTCACTGAGATTGTTACATCTTTGGCATCAGGGGACATGAGAGGAAGTGGTCAACAACCAAACCAAGGTATCATAGAACATACAGAAGCATGTGAATGTGATGTAAAAGGTGGTGATGGCTTTATCGAATATCACAATGCTAGCTATTCAGACCCTGACAATGATTTGGATTATGGGATTGAACAAAGTATCGTTGACGGCACAACAATGCAACGACAGGAATATTGCTTACCACTTGTTCCTGGGAACACAAACCAAAATCTTGATCATCAGGTTATTACTGATGGTAATGCAATTCCTGGGAGCACAAAACAACCATTGATCGAATTTACTGATGAAGAAACTAAAATGGAGCAGACTGCATGCTATAATAAGAATGAAACTTTTTCTGCTGGATGTCACACTCCAAATGATGATTCAATAATTCCAATCTCAGCATCTATTCAACAAGAAGAAAATAGGTCTTCAAACAAGCGAAGGTGAAATATATATATATTTGAATTCAATTTCTAGTAAGCTGTGATGTATACAACCCCTACATGCTAGTAGTTACAATGACAGAGTTACAACATTTCACGGTCCAAGTGACTTCCATGTGATATGCATTCAAGAATCCAGACTAGTGCTGGGAGTGCTCTATTGTAAACTATCACGGTAGTAATGGATTCATCATAATCATCGAATCCTTGACCAAAAAATTGGGCTCCTCTGAATAAAGCCAGTTCCTCCACTCGATTCTATCTAAAGCTGTCTTTTATTGATTCAAGTGTGGTTTTGGATTGATTACAGTAAATAAATTGAGCCAACCACAATACACAAATAGGACCCTAGTATAAGGATTTTGATAGACATTTTCAAAAGGTTAGGTGAGTCAGTAATTTATAGGCCAACAGTAATTTTCTCTAATCCATTTCTGATCTCTTAGTTGTAGGTTTTTTTTTCCTTGCTCTAATGATACATGTAAATCAATTGTTTCGTTGTTGTAGGTTGGACTTGAATGCTCAACCAGCTTCTAACATACTCATTGGAGTGAAAGAGGGGAGCAGCATATCTGAGCAGAAAGCTGACACAAGCATTGAAGTTGAGGTTGTGGAAGTCATTGAACCATCATCACTGTCGGGGGCAACTAGAAAAACAACAGAGGAGAACATAGAGAAAGTGTTGAAATGGTTAAGTGATGAAAATGTTGAAACTATTGGACTTCAAGGGAAAAACGGAATCGGGAAGACATGGACAGCAAGGCGTGTAGTGGACATTGCGACGGAGTCTGGTCTCTTCGATGTTGTCATCTGGGTAAATGTGGGACTTTACAGCTTCAAAAATATGCAGATGCAAATTATTGATCAGTTGAAGTTGTGTTCAATCACCAAGGACAATGAAGAAGAGACTGAGAAGGGACTACGACATAAGATCTACATGTCGCTTGCAAGGAAGAGGTTCTTGCTGATTCTAGATGAAATTAAGACATCTGCTTCATATAATCTGGATAAATTAGGAGTCCCACATTCCAGCCAACGAAATAAATCATCCAAGGTTTTAATCACTGGAGCTAAATACTATCTTGACCTTGCAGCCGCCGATAGAGTCCTTTCTCTGGATGGTTTGCCCCCTCACGAAGCCTGGTGCTTGTTCTGCGACAAAGCTGGGGTAGCATTTGATTCTCCAGATAGGCATCTCGTTGCTGAAGCTTTAGTGAAGGACTGTTTTGGTGTGCCTCTGCAAATTATCATAACAGCTGGAGCCTTGAGAAACATAAAGGGAGATACCAGCCTGAATTTGGAGGCTAAATTGGATCTAGCGAGTAATCTAAGAACCAACCACTCATTGTATACTCATGAAATTGGCTACGTTATGTTACCCAGCAAGGCTATGAAAGACTGCTTCTTGTACTGCACACTCTATCCTGAGTACCATCACATCAGTGTCAAAGGATTGGTAACATCTTGGATAATGGAAGGATTTATAGAAGGATTCAATTGTTTGGAGGATGCATATGAGGAAGGCCAACGTATCTTGAAGGAACTCAGTGATCGTTACTTGCTGTTTAAATTAGATGACGACCACGTGACAATGCATGATGGCCTCCTCCATCGGCAGACATATATCAAAGAGGAAGGAAGTGATACGATATTGGCAAAAGCAGGTATGAGGTTAACTATTCCTGAACTATATACAGAACAAGATAGCTTCAAAAAAATATATCTGATGGATGGAAGTTTGAAAAGGAAGTACCCTGATTATTCGGAATTCCCAGAACCCTCAACATTGTTGCTTCATGGGAATGGGGGTCACCTTTCAAGGGAAATCCCAGATGTATTCTTTCAACAAATGAAGAGTCTTCGAGTTCTCGTCCTTCTCCATGCCAGAATGAGGTCTCTGCCATCATCCTTTACCAATTTGAACGAGCTTTGTGCGCTTGTGTTAAGAGGTTGTGGGACTCTGGAAAATTTGAACAACATACAAGGCCTCAATAAGCTACAGGTGCTTAGCCTTTCGGGTGCTCACACTTTGAAGGAAATCCCAGAGGACTTGTTTGGGCCTATGTGTTGCCTTCAAGACCTCGACCTCTCATACACCCAAATTAAACAGTTACCGTCATCTATTTCCAAACTTTTTGACCTCCGTTTTCTCATCCTAAGAGGTTGCTCATACTTAGAAAAACTGCCATGTCTGGAAGCTTCTAAATACCTCAGGGTGCTCGATCTGTCAGGTGCAAGTGCTCTAAGAGAAATCGATGGTCGATTGCTTGAGAATAAGACTTCCCTTGAAGTACTCGACCTCTCTGGAACTGTGTTTGACAGTTTGCCACCCATTTCCAATCGAAACAACATCAAATACCTTTTACTAAGAGATTGTTCACGCTTTGATACATTGCCACGTCTGGATGCATTTATATCACTTGAAGTGCTTGATCTTTCAGGTGCTAGGGCGTTGAGAAAATTCCAAGGCCAATCCTTTGGAATTAGGTATTACCTACGTATACTCAACTTATCTGGAACCCAGGTCGTACAACTACCGTCCCTTTCGAAATGTAAAGGTCTCCGTCAACTCCTTTTAAGAGGTTGTTCTAACTTGGAGACACTCCCAGCCTTAAACAGTGAACTTGAGGTTCTTGATCTTTCGGGTGCCACTGCTTTTAAGAAATTTGAAGATGGATATGATATAAATGAAACACGAACCATTCCCATAGGTGGTTCATTGGGAAGTCTTGAAAGACTCAATGAGATCAATCTTTCAGGTTGTATTGCGTTCCAAAAATTCCAAGATATATCCTTCGGGAAACACCTGCAAATACTCAACCTTTCTGGAACCCAAGTTTCAGAGTTACCATCCCTTTCCAAATGCACAGGTCTTTCCCAACTAATATTAAGAGGTTGTTTGAAATTAGAGGCACTGCCAAACTTGGATGCACTCAGAAAACTTGAAGTGCTTGATCTTTGTGGTGCTACGGCTTTCAAGCAATTCCCAGATGAATCCTTCCAGCAAAAGAATGACCTTAGAATATTGGATCTGTCTGGAACCCAAGTTAAAGAGCTATCATTCCTTTTCCAATGCAGCGGACCATCTCAACTACTACTAAGAGGTTGCTCGGAACTAGAGATACTGCCATCTTTGGAAGCACTTTTAAGACTCGAGGTTCTTGATCTTTCTGGTAGTGCTTTCAGGCAATTCCAAGATGAATCCTTTGGGTTTAACAATGGCCTACGGAAATTGGATTTGTCTGGAACCCAAGTTGAACAACTATCATTCCTTTCCAAATGTTGCGGACTCTCTCAACTATTTTTAAGAGCTTGCTCGAAACTAGAGACAATGCCACCTTTGGAAGGACTCACAAGACTCGAGGTTCTCCATCTTACTGGTATTACTGCTTTCATACAATCCCAAGAAGAATCCTCCGGGCAGAAGAATGACCTTAAAATTTTGGATATTTCTGGAACCCATGTTGAGCAGCTACCGTCCATTTCTGAATTTAGTGATCTCGACCAGCTCTTAATGAATGGATCCCTTGGTACTGATTGGGGAAACATGATGGATTTACTTATAGAAGATGTTGGCAGATTTCATATACATGTAAAAGTTGGGAATCCTGACTTTTTCTGCTCTATCAGCAAGAACTCTCAATTGTGGGAGCAATTCTTCCAACGGTTCCATATATGTTTGTGCTCTCTTGAAGCCAGAGGAAAAGAGGAAGAAATTTACTTTCAGGGAAATGAATTCATCTTCAAAGAATCCTACTACACTCAGACCAGATGGCTTCCTCAGTCAACAGATCCCGACAGATTTTTGGAGATTCGTGGCTTCCAAAGCTTTCCTAGTGGTATCGAGGGGGTCCTCAGTCACACAGAACTATTATATTTAAAGAATAACACGTTCATCACACGGCTGTCGGATATAGGTGTTGAAAATGTTAAGGAGCTGAAAGAATGTTGGATAGACAGATGTGACGCAATGGAGAGTGTATTTTATGGAAATGAGACAGAAGAGAATATGGCACTAGGAAGAAATTTACAAAATCTCTGGGTCTCAAATCTTTCTGAATTAAGGAGTTTATGCAAAGGGTTGGTGCAATCTGGGAGCTTTACATGCCTTAAAAATTTATATATAGATTGTTGCCCAAGCTTCATCATTGTCTTCTCTTCAGGTCTGGAGCTAAGAAACCTTGAAACACTCCATATCAAATTTTGTGATGAATTCGAGAGTGTATGTGGAGAAATGGTATTGGGGGGAAGTGCCCTCCCAAGATTGTGCAAGTTGACTCTTTGGAGACTAGCAGAATTGAAGAGTATTTGTGGTGGAGTATTGCCATCTCTACAAAACCTCAAAGTTGGAGGGTGTCCAAAACTGCAGAAACTCCCACTTAATGTAAACAAAACCCGTCCTCCTCAAATAGAGATCGAAGGAGAGCACAAATGGTGGAATCAATTAAAATGGGAAGATGAAGGCATCAAGTCCCACCTCCATTTTAAACAATTGTGATTTGTTGTCCTAAACAACATTATAAAATAGAAAGCTTTGTGGAGCTCCGTATTGGTTCACAATTGCATTTCTTCAACTCCGAACTGCAGGTTTGCTATGAACTAGCTTTTTCTTTACATCTTTTTCATCTTTGTTTGGTAAAAATAGTATTGTTTGGTTTTCTGTATTGAGGATTCATCTTGTTGCAGCATTCTAAAAGCTTTACATTGATTTACTACAAAATTAGTTTGCCTTAATGCAGTGTCCATGTTTTGTTTTTATCTTTCTCTGTTTGTACGACTTTTATTGGAGTTTTACCAAATGCAACTAATTCTTCAGGACTAGATTAACAAAAATAATGAATCTGTGCATGATGTGTCTCCAACCCCTGTTTTTGTGCTTTTAAACACAAACCATACATTAATTATGATAGCAAGTTGCAGATTTTGATTTTGATTAACCCCTTTTGAACTTAAAAAGATTGAATTGTGATCCATTTTTTCCTAATGCTTTCTTCAGTCGTTTAATGTTATTCCTTCCCTTTTTCTGCTAAGATGAGGCAGATAATCCTCTTAACTGTATTAATTTTCAAAGTGTGGTGAATTGCAGAAAAAGCCAAATATTGATTGGATATACAATATTCCAGTTAACAATTCAGTTCTGCTAATGTTGAATGAAGTCGTCTACTTCACTTTCTTATTGTGTCAATAAGTGTAATGGGTTTTTTATTTTTTCCCCAATGTTCAGTTTTTGGGTGTTTTAGGCCCCAAGTGTTTAAATCGTTGTCAATTGCTTCTGTTGGGAGAAATCTCATTGTTGTGAGATGTCTAGTATTCTTATTGGGATCAGGCTTTATGAGGCAAAACAGTATCAAGAGGGACCTTTTCCGAAGTGCAGTGGGCTCGGTCCGAAGGGACAGCTACTGGCATACAGAATAAAATACATTCTTGAATCTGATCTTAAGAGGTAAGACAGCAAAAAATATTAACACTGCCCATAATCTCACACTTGTATTCTAGGGACACACTTTGAAATTGCTATTCACTCTACTTCTCCTTCTCTATCTGGTAATTCACAATACATTCCTTACATCCTTCTCGAGATACTTCTTGTGAAAAGCTCAATTTCCAACCTTTCACAGACAAGTGCTTCTAGTGTTTTAGCATCCCTATAGAAGACGTAAAGAAGTTTAGATAGATATGGAAAAAATTCTTGAAGAACAGATAAGTAACGAGGTTTACGTGTGTCAAATTCAACAAGTATGGAACTTGATTTGAATTTCCATTTTCTTTAACTGTCACTCGTCAGTTCATGAACCATTACTTTTACTGGGACTCACCTTCTCCATTTTTTTTAACTATTTCTTTGAATTTCTACCCAAACAAATCGATTCAAAATCAACAAGTTAGTTGTTTGTTGGATGGAATACAATCGATTTCTACTTCTTCAAGGACAATTTGAATATCTTCAACCTTTGTTTACAAGATTTGTTCATTTAAGGCCTTAAATGCAAGCTTAGAAAAACAAATCCTTATAAAGGAATTCTTGTCTCGGACTCACCCACCAAAATAGTAGAAGGTTAATTCTCAAGGAAATATTTTTAGGAAAATTTTTCTAGGCTTCCACACCAGCATACATTACAAGAAAGATATCATTGTCTATAGCCATTGTACTCCATACATTTCCTAAATCTGAAAATTATGTATGTTGTTAATGCTTATTGTGTGTGAATGCTAGGACATAAGGTTTTAAGCCTTTTAACACATTTCCACAATCTCTTCAGACCCAATCCTGCATTTCAAGTTGGGGCTACATCCTCACAAACGAGTAGCAGAAACATACTCCTCTTTTGATTGGAAGAAGAGATTGAAGATGAGAGCATTTAGATTGTTTTATGTTAATCTCTCATAGACTACCAATCAAGTTCACAACAATTTGAAACCAAGGATTGTCTCAAATTTTTTAACCTATCTCAAATATCTTCACTATTACAGTGGAGAAGCTCACAAAACTTAGATAAATAGGTATTCATTAAATGTTTGGCAATGCCACTTTGTAAGCATTTTGTTAATGAGATCAGTAACTCTTAAGTTATTAAGGGTTTTTGAACAGAAGATGAATCACTGAACAATACATGATTAGCAAATTAGACATTTAGGTATTTGCAAAACTTTGTATTTCCTCTGGATAGCATATTTATTTGGCTCAGTTACAAAATGGGTTATTATAACCATACTATTTCAGCTCAGTTATCAGCCTCAACGATCCACATCAAGGCTAATAAGCAAAATCTACTCGAAGCTGCCTCTTGATTATTTATATAGAGGGACGGTACTAATCATGACTGACATTTTAAAGAATTCCTCTCTCTCTCTCTCTCTCTTTTGCTGGGAAATTTGGTATTTATTGTCTTCATTTCCATCTAAACATCCTACAAATCTGTCAAATTAAGTTAAAGTTTCGTAGATAGAGCCATGCTGATAAGCTTGGTCTTGACCTTCCGACAACACCACAACTAATAAATTTGGTATAAAAATTTCGCCCTTCACTTTATAAGAATAAATTGAAGATTGACTAATTTGTATTCGAATCACCATGCCTCCTACAGGTACATTTACATGTGCCACTTCTGGAAACAGGATGTACGAGGGAATTGACTGGGTCTCCAACAACATTGCTAATAAGGAAAACTTATGCCATAGGAAAATAAAAAGATGTGTGGAAATTACGTTTTAAATAAAACAAGTTGGGCATTAATTGATTTTCCTGATTTTATTTGGTGGGCTAATTGCAGGCATAGAAGAACCTTAGGATGATTTTGGGGGATGTATCCGTGTTGGGAGTACGATGTAGATGAGACTAATATTATTTTTGTGGTTTATTCTCTCTCTCTCTCTCTCTCTCTCTCTCTCTCTCTCTCTCTTTTCTTTTGTTTTTTCTTTTGTTTTTACTTTGATGTTTGAAGTGTTTCAAGAAAGGAACAGTTCTTACATTTTCTTCAGCCCTTTTCATTATGTAGATACTGGCATTTGTTTCACATTCATTCTAGAAGGGAGAAATTTTCATCTCAACAGGTGATGGTATAAGATGAGCCATACAAATGATGATATTGTCAATCAATTTGCCTATGGTATTGTCATTCCTTATCTTATCTGATTCTTGTTCTTCAATCATCCTCCTAGTTGATGATGATCTGTCTCATGGGTCGCTTGGTTGCATCTGCGAACACTGATTAAGTTGGTCTAATTATTGTGTACCCTTACCTTTTTTTATTTATGTATTATAAATTTTTAAGTTCCTAGCTTTATAATGTCTTGGTGTCCCGGTCACACATACAGGATTGCTAACACATAACGACCTTCGAATTTCTTGTGTTGCGCATTCTACATGAAGGTCATGTGTTGATTCGATGTCAGTCACATGGTCACAAAACATCGACCTTCGAATTGTGTGTTCATTCTATGTGAAGGTTATGTGTTGATTTTCCATAACAATCGATATGTTGGCCAAGTTAGTGTAAGCTTGCATGCACACCTGGACGAATACTTGGGATCATTTCTTTCACACATGGGACTTGGTTCGCTTGAAGGATGCATTTGCTGTTTGTTTGCACTTGGGATTCCATTTGCAACCTTGGTCCCGAACTGGTGCCTTTAGGACTCAAGTCGGGCTTTCGCAAATGAGTGGGTCAATGTTTTGACTTGATCAGGAGATACTATTTAAGTGCAACATTTGAGAGCTTTTATGAGTGCTAGGCTTCTATGAAATTGCACAATTTGAGAGCTTCTATGAGTGCTTGGCTTCGTGATGAAGGTGTTCAGGTGGTACCTTAGTGATCGAATTCTTCTCCTAGGTGTGTAACATCCACTCCCAAACTTCCTAATCACAATTCTCATATAATAAATTCTATATTAAAAGCAAAGGTACTGCAAACGAATGCTGAACGCTATAAGAATTGTAACCAATTATTTATATGAATACAATGGTAGATCTCATTCCACCAGTTTTCAGCTTAACCACACAAGGCATAATTGTGTGATAGTTTTGCTCTTGCAGGAAGGAGATATTCATTTGCATCTAGTAATCTATTTTCATGCTTTTAAGAAATTTTTGGAAATTGCCCAAAAGTGGCAGCACCAGAAAGATCAAGCACCTCGAGTCTTGTAACTGCTTCCAAAGCTGGTAGTATCTCTAGTTTCGAGCAACCTTTTAGTAAATAATTGAGAGAGTGCTGCATTGGGAAAGGGATGATAACTGTTCAACTTGGGTTCCAGACAGATCCGATTCTTTAAGAGGAAAATGCTGGACTGACTTCGTTTAGTACTGTGTTCAACACTGCGCTAACGTGGCAATGTGCATACGACCATAGACTTCTTTCCTTGTACCTCGAGGAAAGAAATCTATGGTTCTCTGTTCCTTGCCACATCAACACAGTGTCGAACAAAGTCAGTGTAGCACGACTCTTTTTAAGACCATTTTTTGCACAAAGAATTCATCTGCGAATCTCCTGAAAGCAGTAGCCCCTGAAAGATACTTCAAGTACTTCTGAGCTTGCCTACGGAAGCAGGGAGCTTTCTTATTCTAGAAATCCCTTGAAGGCTAAGGTACTTCAAGTGCTTCTGAAACCCAAACCATCCAAAAATTCAGCAATCTCTATCTCAATGTAATGTGAGGTTGAATTCTGCCATCTTTAGTTTCAAATTGATACCATTCATCACAAGGCACACACGATGAGACACGGAGAAATTCGAGGTGGGATTTCCGGAGGCATCATAGTCAAAGAATCCAGTTTTTGTAGCCACGTATATCACCATGTGCTGAATCCATGGGTGCACCATACAGCTATCCACCACATAACTTTTTTTTTTTTTGTATATCGGCTTGATCATGCCCTTTTTCATTAGTTCCTTGAAGAATCCTTCCCCCCTCTCTTTTGCGGTCTTATCTTCAGTGTGTGATACCAAACCCTCCCCAATCCACCAATAAATCAAGGGTCTCTTCTTTATAATAGAATTCTCAGGGTAGATGGAGAAACAAAGCAAGCATAGTTTCAATTGGAGCTCGAGTATGTCGTAATTGATCTGAAGATTAGCCATGGGCACACTCTCCAAACTTTTTTCTTACTTTCTATGCTTAAGCTTATGCCAATCAACCGACGTCTTATGAGGTTTGTCTGACACCACCGAATGCTGAGATTGAGTGATCGCCACCGTAGTATTCAAAGAAGAGTCCTGATAAAATGACTTGCTAGGTGGCATACTCAATCAACTCATTGACGTGGACAAGTTTGGAAACCGTAGATTTTTCTGCCTCGGGAGACACTTTTTTTTATGGGGAAGTGCAATCATGTATACCTACGGTTCCGAACTTATCACATCAATGAGTCAATTGAGTATGCCACCCAGCGAGTCATTTTATCACAACTCTTCAAAGAATCAATTGGTGGTAGTTTGGTAGGAGTATTGAGATCTTTGTGGTTCGGATAAGGCGGATATAAGTTTGGATCTATATCTGACCTAGATCCAACCTAGGTCAATGGACATCAACCCATATTTTAATTTGAATATACTTGAAGGAACCAAACCAGTTAAAATCTGATTTCGGATAAAATCCAACCCATTTTAAGCCCCTAGGGTTGGGGATGTAAAGGAAGAAGTAGATGATTGGTTTTATGATTTGAACTATATGTTAATGTAGTATTAGTTGTAAGTCGTTGTTATTAATTATCAATAATTAATTTAAAATATTTTAATTGTTTGCAAGTCTCCCCCCCAGTCCTCAATGACTTTGGTTTGGTCTACACACCAGTCTAGCATTAATTTATAAAAGAGTCCGACTAGCCTTGCTAAGTTAGTAAGGATTTCACTCTTACTAAGATTCCTTGGACTCACCTCTTGGCATCTAAAAAACACGATTCGATACTTCAAGTTGTAGAGGATAAAATTGTACAAACTTAAAAAAAAAAAATCCAAAAAAAGTTATTTTCACCATCGGCAGTCGTCCATTTTCAAAACCTTGGATCTAGTTCAAAAGAAATTGTTTTTTTTTTATTTTTTATATCTAGTTTTTTGATAAAACTTCAAGGACTGTTGTGTTGGATTTCTAATCTGGTGATCCATTTGAGCAAAAACAACCCTTAGTTTTTCAATTAAAATAATTATATATATTTTTTTATAATTTAAATACACATTATCTAAATAAAATATAATTTATGATTAAATATCTTCTACTCAACACTATTTTCTAGAGAAAATTATAATTATTTCCATATAAATATACATGAGTAAATAATTGTAAAATGAGTTGAAAGGATTTATCAAATATGAGATGAAACAACTCGGTCTTGTCTATCGACAAGACGAGACGACAAACCGAATTTTGAAACCACGTAAGGACAAAACTTTTCCCTTTCCATGATCCATTTCATTGATGCATGTTACGTACCCACTTAAATCGGATCATAAAATAATAAAAAAGAAGAAAAAGATTGAGATTGATCTTGTTCGAGGGAGATCGGACCTCCTAGGCAACCAATTCGAGATGGTGAATCTCCAAAATCTAATAGGATCTTAATAATTCTCTGCATATTTTCATTAATCTAATAATGAATTTAAATACAAATAAACACTACCTTAACTACCCACTTATCCAAACTACCCACTCTCTTATTCATTCAAGTAATTATCCCATAACCATAACTCTATAACTAGTACACAATTCGTAACTACCCTTACCCATTACCTAAGACTCATAAACTAATTGATACTCTAAAACAATTAAAATAAAATACATTAAGATGCATCAAATCTTGATACAAGATAATAATTTCTAGGCACATACATTCTCTACCCCTTGTAAAAAACCTTGTCCTCAAGATTTCAATCTAAAAAGTATTCCTTTCCCTTCATATTCAATTTCATTTCCATCATCTCACTCGCCAGTTTCGTCTATTTCTTTTGGCCAATTCCCCTCTAAAAGGAAAAGTTGCTGAACTTTACATT
Organism: Akebia trifoliata; assembly: GCF_017979445.1. Lineage (NCBI taxonomy): Eukaryota > Viridiplantae > Streptophyta > Magnoliopsida > Ranunculales > Lardizabalaceae > Akebia > Akebia trifoliata. Next base: position 147,592 of record NW_028237004.1, read on the forward strand.
TATGACCTTGGGAGAATTTCTCATCGCAATTATAACATAACCCGTGATCTCTACGCTCTTTCATCTCTACAGGTGAGAGTCATTTGAGAGAAACTGATAATGGTTTTCCTGAAGGAACGATTGTGTTGGTGTCGTTTGTAGGGTTGTTCATCCGCTTTCGAGTCAATATTTTTTCTTCTTGCATGCAAGCGAGGTCAATTGCATCAGTGAGTGTTATTGGTTTCAACATCTTAACACTCAAACGAATTTCTTCCTTCAGTCCTCCCACAAAACAGCTCACCATGAAGGACTCATTAAGACCTTCAGTTCTGTTTGCTAACTCTTCAATTGAGTTTGATATTGCTCCACCGAAAATGTTTGTTGCAGTTTAAACAACATAGTCGTTGGATCCTCGTATGGTGAAGAGCCGAATATAACTTGCAAAGCAGAAGCAAATGATTCCCAATCTGAAATCGCTCTAGATCGTTCCATCCAACGAAACCATTGGAGTACCTTTCCTTCCACGTGAAAGGAGGTTATAAGTAGCCTTTGCGTGGAGGGTGTTTGCTGGTGTAAGAAGAATTGCTCTGCCCTATAAAACCAACCATCTGGATCCACCCCAGTAAACCTTAGAAATTCCAGTCGTACTGTCCGAGTTTGAATTCCCTTGTCGATATCAAATTGACAAGGTTCATCAGGTCTGTTAATTGTCTTGTTGGAACTCTCCCCTATCTCCTTGCCTTTTTCTTTAGAGAAGTGCTCAATTTTGGTGTCCAAACTTGAAACCTTCATCACTAGCTCATTAAGCATCTTCCCATGGATCTCTGTGGTTTCCTTCAAGAAACCCATCATCTCATCGAGTTTGGTATTTCGTGTTCCTTTCACCATTCCAAAATCTACCGTTCTGATACCAATGTTACGTACCCACTTAAATCGGATCACAAAAAAAAAAAAAAAGAAGAAAAAGATTGAGATTGATCTCGTTCGAGGGAGATCGGACCTTCTAAACCACCAATTCGAGATGGTGAATCTTCAAAATCCAATAGGATCTTAATAATAATTTCTCTACATATTTTTATTAATCTAATAATAAATTTAAATACAAAGAAACACTTCCTTAACTACCCACTTATCCAAACTACCCACTCTCCTATTCATTCAAGTAACTATCTCATAATCATGTCTCCATAACTCCTACACAATTTGTAACTATCCTTACCCATTACCTAAGACTCATTTACTAATTGATACTCTAAAATAATTAAAATAAAATACATCAAGATGCATCAAATTTTGATACAAGATAATAATTTCTTGGCACATAACAATGCACATCTTACCGTCCATTGAATCTGGTTTGTGAGTAGACTTCTTATAACGCTCTCTCAGAGAAGCACAAAGGAGTTAATAGGTAAATACTTCTGTTACTCCTTTAATGCACACAAAACCCCTAAGTTTCATAGCTGCAAATCCAATTCGATTCTCTTTGATACCATCTCCAGTTCCATCAGAGATTTGATTATTTTGTTAAAAGTTGCATATGATCCACACCAAGCCTTCTCTCCTCCACACAAACATTCAAGATCTTCATTTTCATGATCCGAAAGTCTCCTCTTGTAAGTCAATAAAATCGAAGAAACACTTCCCATCATTGATGCATGTCTGATTTATCAAGATAGATGAGATGAGGGTTTCAAAATGAACCGAATTGGAATTTTTAGAAATATCGGTCAGTTGCATCTGGTTTTTAAAACACTGTTGTAATCACACGTTGGTTAGTCTCTTTTAACATGTCCTTCTCTTTTATCTTCATTATAATAATTTGTGTCTCTCAGATTTCATTGGCCACTATATTTAAATGTGCAATACAGAAGAATCAAGAAAGAAACATACTGAAATCATCTACAAGTCCCAAGCGTGACTTTTGTCGGCAAATTTGTAGCTTCGACACATTTCAATGTAGGATGAAGCCGATACTGAGGTCTGTTTCTAAATAGAAGAGGAACGATATTGAATAGAGGTAATTATATATTACCAAAAAAAAAATCTAGTTGAATAAAGAAAGTTAAGGGTATGATATGTTCAAGGCTGAGGCACCCACAGAGACAGTTATTGGGAAGATGCCAATGGAAGTGGAAGGAGCCAGTGAGATTGATATTAGCAATGTACTTCTCCCAGAAGAAAATCTAGCAAAGTTTGAGGAACATCCTTCGGAAGAAAATAGGCCTCCATCTGAGCAAAGGTGAAAAATTATTCGCATTATTTCTATTGGCTAACAATGTAGAAAATATAGCCCTTTCGCTATTCTACTTTAATCTCATATGTATTCATACTCCTAATGATAGGCATGATCATCTGAATGACCACCATTCAATGCTATATAGGAACAACAATAACAACGACGATTCGAATCGAGCCTTCAGCTGTTGGAGGATGAAGTTGTATGGGTAGCAGATCAACTTGATGCAGCGAGAAGCTCATCGAAAAGCTTTAGATCGAAGTTTTCGAAGGTAGGCAGAATTTTCCTGATTCAAGAAGAGCAGAATCACTATGGTAGCTTTCTGAAGCTGCAACAGTTCACAGAAAAGTTTCGATCTCGAGGGGTAGTGTTCCCGGCGGGGGTAGGAGGTAATGGTTGGGGGGTATTCAGCATCGCGCTTAAAACACTTCTCACTTCAGAGGAGAAGATGAAGGCATCGGTGGAGGAGGTTAGGAAGGTGTGCTCGTGGGCCGAGTTAGCAAGTAAACCATCTACCTCTAAAGCTGAGATAGAGGTCATAGACGCACCAAGAGAGGGGAATTACAGTCCTGCGACGAAGCAAGGGTTCAATCCTGTGTCGAAGAAAGGGTACAATCCTACAGTTGAGCAAGCTAAGAACAATGGGGTACTGTTTGGAAATTGGAGATGGTCGTTTATTTGTAGTACGAGCTCGTTGGAAGCAGATTGGGAGGGATTCTTGGAAGTAATGAAGCTATCCTGTTCTCAACCCATAAGGATTAAATTGCTAGATTGGGAACCAAATACTAAGATGCTGCTGTTGGGTAACAAAACAACTTTCCTGAACGTGAAGGCGAGAAGAACAGTTCTGGTAGGAAACAATACTTTCAGACTACGCCCATGGTTTGCAGACTGTAACTCTTTTAAGCCAGTATGGAAGGAAGGTGGAGCATGGGTTAGAGTCAGTGGACTTCCGTTCCACTTATGGAAGAATCAGGTGTTCAGGGAAATTGGAGCCCAGTTGGGCGGTCTTATAGAGGTGGACCCGGTTACCCTTCGTTGCGCGAAATTGGATGGCGTGAGGCTTAAGGTGGGATGTTCTCCATGGAAGATGCCTCGAGGACTGAATGTTTGGGTGGATGGGTTCCGATACAAGGTAGGGGTTGAGGTGGTAGGGGAAAAATAGTAAGTAAGGTCTATGTAGATGAGCCGAGGAACAGAACAGTAGAAACAAGCAACAATGAATCAGAGAGGTGCATTCAGGCGGCGGAGATTGGTCCTCAAATGGAGGAAGGGGAGGGTCAGTTAGAGAAGAAGAAGCTTGGAGATAACGAGTTGGGGCGGGAGTTATCAAAACCAGTGGGAAGAGGCGTGCGTGATAAGCCATCAAGCCGACGAAATTTCAAAATTCATGTCAGGGTTAAGACACGTGGCAAAAGAAACTTCAATTTAAAGAAACGGAGATGGGACATTAATAATGTTGATACATGGAGGTTGTTAGCTAAGGCAGCTACTAATCTAGAGTATATTAGGTGGCTGCGCAAGAGTGGGATAGTAGAGCGGAGCAGATCAAATGAAATCGGATCGGGCTTGTGTAGTCCAGGGGCTTTTAGTCAGGGTGGTGGGTCTGTTAGAGTGGAGGACAGAGAAGCCCAAGGTGTGTCGGCCCAATGGAGACACGAAAAAAATGTGGGTAGTAAGAAGGGCTCGAATCAGCGTCCAGGCCCAATAGAGAAGCCCAAGATGAAGTTCAGAACCACTAAGATATGTGTTGGCCCAATCAAAAGATGGCGAATAAAGAAGTTTGGGCTGAATTATAAACAGACCTGTGAGAGTGTTATGAAGCCCTTAAATTCGATAAGTTTATCCGATGTGAAAAGGTCTTCCAAAGAAATAAAATCGGTTTTATTGCAGCTTCTGTCTATAGCGAGAGAGGTTTACACAGAGGTGACAGGTTTCAGGAATAGATTCAGAGATTAGAAGATATGGAGGGGCCTTGAGGTCGAAGATGATATGGAAGTTCCGAAAACATTTTGTGCAAATGAGTCTGAGACAAGCAAGATCAACTATCCGGAAGAGGGGGTGACTGTTGATTCGGTTGGTATGAATAGGATATCATCCGGAGCTTTATCCAGCGGAAGAACTTGGGGCGAAAGAGGGCAATCAAAGGAAGACAGTTCAGGCGATAATAGGAAGATTTTGAGCACTCTAGCAGACTTAGTAGGCGATCCGAAAGAGAGGCACATAGAAGGAGGCGAGGACTTGGAGCTACGAAAGTGGAAGGAAAGACACACAAATGGGTCCCTCTTACTACATTCTAAGAGTTGGGAAAATTCTCGCTACGAGTTTTGGGATCATCATGAGCTGTCGTTTGATCCAGGGAGGTCGAGCTTCGTAAGTTGGGGGCAGGATAGTCAAGGGGGATGTTTTAGAGAAGGTATTTCAAATTCTTTTCTGTCTCATTGTGCATTCAGTATTTTCCCTTCTTTGAATAATTCTCTATGGGTTGCTTGTATGGGTTCTGTTGGGGTTTCTTGCGGTTTTTTTTTGTGTTCCCTTGGGCTCCTATTGACAGGTTTCAAACTCTGTTAGCCTTGACCGATTCTCTTCAGAACAGGGAGTTCTCTCAAGAAGAGGATAAGTCGAGGGAGATTAGTATGGATGCCCTTCATTGTTCTTCGTCTGCGGCTTCCTTGACTCAGATTCAAGATGAGGTAACTGGATTGAATCAGACAGAAGGGTATAGTGATGGATATTGGGCTGATAGAGGTGTGAAAGAACCAAACTTGATTCAGGTGGAAGATGTGATAGTGCAAACGGAGAAGGAAACAGTCGAATGGTTAGTGAGTCAAGCTTTAAGTATGGCAGAGGATTTTGGAATAGTTCCCGAGACAGAGGATAAAGATTGTTCGCTTATTTTAAGAGTAGTTATAGGAGATTCTAAGGATAGAGCTCAGCTCGAGACAGAGTTGCTGGAGATAAGTAAGGAGAGTGGTGTAGATGTGGATGATTTGGGCCTAGTTGAGTCAAATGATCAGGAAATTCAAACCTTCAGGGATGGACAATCAAATGAGGTTGTGGTGGTGGCTCCTATGGAATCAGTGAAGAGGCTCTTTAGGCCAAAGTTGGCCAAAGAGGTGGATTATATGTAGAGGTTGCTTGTGGATTAGGTTTGGGCTTTTTTCTAGGTTTTTATGTCGATCAAGATTTTGGCTTGGAATGTGAGAGGTCTGGGGGATAGAAGGAAGAGGGCAGCAGTGAAAGCTTTTATCGAATCAAAAAAGCCGAGTTTAGTCACTCTTCAAGAGTCGAAGCTTGTGGTTTGTGAGGACAATGTGATTAAGGATCTTTGGAAAGGAAATATTGGTTGGATTGCTTTACCAACTATAGGAAGTGCAGGTGGTATAATTCTGATGTGGAATAAGGATTTGATTCAAGTGATCGACAACTTGGCTGGGGCTTTCTCAATTTCCATCCTTTGTAAGTGTGTGAATGAGGATTTTCAATGGGTCTTCTCAGGGATTTATGGACCCACAATTAGGAGGGAGAGACAACAATTTTGGGAAGAATTGGAAGATCTTGTGGGGTATTGGGATAAGCCTTGGGTGTTGGGTGGGGACTTCAATATCATCAGATTCACCAATGAAAAGAATGGGGGGCAGGGAATCACTAAGGGGATGAGGGACTTCAATATGTTTATTAATAGATTTGCCTTAATGGATTTACCGTTGCTCGGTAGAAGGTTTACTTGGTCTAATAATCAAGTAGCTCCTAAGATGTCCAGATTAGATAGGTTTTTGGTGAGTGGGGAGTGGGAGGAGAAGTTTCGCAACGTGGTCCAAATGGCAGCCCCTAGCCCAGTGTCGGATCATACTCCTATTGTTATTGAGGCGGGGCAAAGCCGCACTAACCCGATTCCCTTCCGATTTGAGAACATGTGGCTTATTCATCCAAATTTTATAGATCTGGTAAAAGATTGGTGGAGTGAAAGTCCTAGGGTGGGATACCCAGGTGCAGTTTTTAAGAACAAGCTCCAATATCTTAAAGAAAAGTTGAAAGGGTGGAATAAGGAAGAGGTGGAGAGGGTAAACTTGAGAAAGAAGCAGCTCCTCAAGGACATCGAGACTATAGATTTGAAGGAGGAAGATGGGGAGTTAGATATAAAGGAAAGAGTGAGGAGGACTGAGCTTAAGTTAGAATTTCAAATAGTGGCCTTGATGGAGGAAATAAGTTGGCGTCAAAAGTCTAGAATCCAGTGGCTCAAAGAGGGTGATAATAATACTAAGTTTTTTCATAAGGTAGCCAATTATCAAAGAAAAAATAATCAAATTTCCAACTTGATTATAAATGGGAGTATGGTGGAAGGAGAAGAAGGAATAAGAGAAGGAGTTGTGGGTTATTACAAGGAGCTTTATAGGGAAAAAGAGGAAATGAGACCTCGTCCTGACAACCTCGATTTCAATATGTTAACTCAGGAGGAGAGAGTGTGGTTGGAAAGAAAGATTGGGGAGGACGAAGTGAGATTAGTGGTTGCCTCCATGGGTGGGAACAAAGCACCAGGAACAGATGGTTTTACAATGGAGTTCTTCAAACATTGTTGGGAAATTATAGCCGAAGACTTCATGAAGGTGATTTGGGAGTTACAGGAAAGAGATTGTTTGGATTATGGTTTGAACAGGACCTTTGTGGCTTTGATCCCTAAAATAGTGGGGGCAATGGATTTGAGTGATTACAGGCCCATTAGTTTAGTGGGATCGGTTTATAAGATTATCTCGAAGGTGTTGGCAAACAGATTGAAAGAAGTTTTGAAGAAGTTAATCGGTCTTGAACAAAGTGCATTTCTTAGGGGAAGACAAATTTTGGATGGGATGTTAATGGCTAATGAATGTTTAGACTCTAGGATCAAAGATAGGAAAGTGGGGCTTATAGGAAAAATTGATATGCAAAAGGCTTATGATCATGTGAGTTGGGATTGTTTGGATTATATGTTGGGTAGGATGGGTTTCGGTTCCAAGTGGATTGGGTGGGTTATGAAATGTGTAACTTCGGTCTCGTTTTCTATCTTAGTTAATGGTAGTCTGGCAAGTTTCTTTAGGAGCTCCAGGGGTTTGAGACAGGGGGATCCATTATCCCCATTTTTATTTCTTATAGTGACTGAGGCCTTGGGAAGACTATTCAGGAGGGGGGTTGAAATAGGGAGGCTATCCGGGTTTAGAGTGAATGTTGAGGGACCTTTGATCTCGCATCTGCAATTCGCTGATGACACTTTAGTGTTCTTGGATCCTACTAGAGAACATGTGAGAACCCTTCGGGTTTTATTATGTTGCTTTGAAGCAATATCCGGTCTTCACGTCAATTTGCAGAAAAGTAAGTTGTTCGGAGTGGGTGAGGTGCTGAACCTTCCAGTTTTAGCAGCCACTTTGGGTTGTTACAGTGATACACTCCCTTCCTCTTATTTAGGCCTACCATTAGGAGCCCCATATTGCAGCAAGAACATCTGGGAGGGAGTCATCGAGAAAATGGAAAAAAAATTGAGTACTTGGAAGGCAAAATATCTGTCAAAAGGGGGTAAGGTTACGCTGATTAAGAGTACTTTAACAAGTATTCCGATTTACTTCTTATCCCTGTTCTCATTACCTAAATCGGTAGAAGCTAAGATTGATAGACTCATGAAGAACTTCTTGTGGAATGATAAGAATGATGGTAGAAAATATCACTTGGTGAAGTGGAAGATGGTTTGTACTCCAAAGAAGAACGGAGGATTGGGGATTAGAGGGCTAAGGCTAATTAATAAAGCTCTTCTGGGTAAGTGGCTTTGGAGATTCGGGGAAGAAAGAGAAAACTTGTGGAGGAGAGTGATTCAGGCTAAATACGGAGAAAAGAGATTTGGGTGGGGAAGTGGGGAGCATAGAGGCACTTATGGGTGTAGCGTGTGGAGAGGTATTCTGAATGGTGTTGAAAAGTTTGATAGGGAGATTAGATTCAAAGTTGGGTTGGGGGATAAAGTTAGATTTTGGGAGGATATCTGGTGTGGAACTTCATCTCTGTCTACCCAATTTCCATCCCTGTACGCTTGCTCTTTGAAAAAGAATAATTCGGTAAGACAGTGTCTGATTCGGGATGGGAGCACAGACTCTTGGGATCTGGGATTTAGGAGGAATTTCAATGACTGGGAATTAATGGAGGTTACATCTCTTCTAGATCTCCTTAATCAAATCCAATTCAGAGTGAACGAACAAGATAGAAGGGAATGGTTCAAGGCTAAAGATAAGAAGTTTTCTGTCAAGTCCTTCTATAATTGCTTACTTCCTGTGGGTGAGATATCTTTCGCTCCTTCTATTATTTGGTCCGCTCTCATTCCTTCTAAGGTATCCTTCTTTATATGGCTTGCATCTTTGGGTAGAATCCTTACTTTAGATAATTTGATTCGTCGGGGGTGGGTTACCCCAAATTATTGCTATCTGTGCTCACGGGATGGGGAGTCTGTCAATCACATTCTTATTCACTGTTCTTTTTCTCGTGTTATTTGGATGTTCTTCTTATCTCGATTCCAGGTAGAATGGGTTGTTCCTTTATCGTTTTTTGACCTCTTAAAGGGTTGGAGTTTCAATATCTTCTCTTCTAGAAAGAGGTATCTCTGGGCTATCCTCCCTTCAGCCATCGCTTGGGGTCTCTGGAGAGAACGCAACAACAGGATATTCCACAACAAGGAGAGCTCAACGCAACAAGTGATCGTAGAAATTTTGGGTCTTCTTTTCCTTTGGTCGAAGATGAGTAAGGAATTTGAGGGAGTGTGCTTTCAAGATTTTGTATTTAATTGGGGAATCATTTGTAACTCTTAGTTATACGCAGGTCGAGTTTCTTTTTGTGTTGGTATCTTTGTTGATGCCGGTGTTTTGTTGTTTGGGGGCTATCTCAGCCTCCTTTTCTCATTTTCTTTATTTATAAGATTTATACTTATCAAAAAAAAAAACAACAATAACAACGACGATGATGACAATGGGGAGACTTTAAGATTTGTAAGTACCTGCCATATGTATGTTTTAACATAACAGTAATTTGAACTAGCTAGAAACCTATGAATAAAAAATGCTTATAATTAAGCACCTGATCACATTGCAGTTGGAGCTCCATCTAATATACTACTCTACTAATATACTTGCACAGGGAAGAATCACTGAGACTGCTGCACCTTTTGCACTTGGGTGCACAAGAGAAAGTGTTCGACAACAAAGCCAAAGTATCATAGAAGATACAAACGTATGCGAAGGTGATGCAAAAGGTGGTGAAGGTCATATTGAATATGCCAATGCCTTCGACAATGAGATTGAAGAAATTAAGGTTGATGCCATAACAAGTCAAAGACAGGAAGCTTCTTTACTCAATGATGGTAAGGCAATTCAAAGCCCTTCAACCAGCCACCCAAGCACGAAAAGCCATTGATCGAATTTGCTGAGGAAGAAATTGAAATGGAGCTGACCACAATCTATAAGCATGAGATCTTGTCTACTAGATGTGGCACTCCAAATGAGGATTCAGGAATTTCAACATCAATGTCTGTTCAACAACTAGAAGAAAATGGGCCTTCCAATGAGCAAAGGTGAAAATTAATTTGAATTCAATTTATAGTGAGTATGATTACTATGATGTGATATACATGCCCTGCATGCTAGGTACAATAAATTAAAGGGTGATTTAGACAATCCCCACACATTTTGGTAAATATTATAGACACCCCTATGTTTTGAAACTGATGACATACCTCCCTTGACCAGTCTTCTTAATAGACTAATACAAAAAGACCCAAATGCTAAAATTTTCTACCCAAAATTCACATTATATTCTATTCTCTCAAAAGTCCTATTTATTTTTCTTCCCAAAAACAGTGATCTTTAACATCTATGTTGGAGTTCATTTAGAGAGTTACAATGAACTCACAAAACTCCAAGATTTTTCTGCACAAAATTCCATCGATTTATACTTCCACAGAAAATCCTTACTTACTTTGAGCTTTGAAGGTTGAAGTAGATAGAATCTTTAAGGTTGAAGATGAGGGTTAACATTTTTACGCAAAGAGGTTGAAGATGATTGGTTTTGAGAAGAAAACTCTAGGATCTTGGCTAGAGGATGAAGACGAGGGCATTTGTACCTTTTTACATTTGTCTATGAAGAAGACTGAGGTCAAGAGAGGCATGTCATCAGTTTCAAAACATAGGGGGTATCTCTAATAGTCACTGAAACGGGGGGCATACCTAAATCACCCTAATTAAAAGAGTTACAACTTTTAAAATGATAAAGTTTCTTCATTAACTTGTTTCTGAATATAGGCCCATAGAATAAACTCTCAAACGAGATGATTATGACAACCCAATTAGTTTTTCATTCATTCTTGTGGGATGTGGCCCCAACTCATGAATCAAAGATTGAGAAATTACTAGGACAACACACTTTGCAAAATAATTACCAATTCTTGTTAAATACTTATTTAGAAATTATTAAACTTTTTAAATGGCTAATTTTCTATAGGTTGTGATAGTGAAATACCCTAATTACCCCCTTTTATTGATGATTTATTTTGGAATAAAGCCATTTTTTCTTTTACTTTGAAATATAATAAAAGGGGAATTTTATTGACACACCACAATTCTCTCAGGGCAGGCCAAAGTGCAATAATAATAATAATAATTTTTATTATTATCATAATAAAATTAAATAAATAAATAAAATTGATTTTTAGGGCACCCACGAATCTTGGACACCTTTTTGTCTACTCCAGTGTATCAACATGCCAGAAACTAGCCACAAATCTCCAACACCTCTTCCTCCTCCTCCGATCTCTCTCTTTCTCTTTCTCCCTCTCTGTGTTTTTCTTCTTCTTCTTCTCCCTCCCGATCTCTCTCTCTGTTTTTCTTTTTGTGCTTCTCTTCCTCTTCCGATCTCTTCCCCTCTTTCTATTTTTTTTCCTTCTCCTCCGCCTGAGTCGTCGAAATTGTTGGAGGATGAGAGGGTGCCCTTTGACATGGAGTGCCAACAACATTTTTTCGATTTTTAGAGGCCCCTAAAAATATGAGGGCCCTTAGACTTTCTTGCCATGTCAATAAAATTTCCCATAATAGAAACATAGAACAATAAAAACCACTGTGACACATGTTAACAATAAAGTAAAGGGAAAATTATTTAATCCACCGTGGGAGAGGGACTTCTTCCCAAGTCCCCCCTTACTTTTGGGTGGTATCTTGATGGTCCAGTTAGTAAACGTTTTGTTTCATACCCACCCTCTCCCTTACTATAGTTTTTAAAATAGCTAAAAGACCATGTTTCTCTTTTTATCATACATAGGATTTTCAATAGCGATTACAATCCATTTCGACAATCATGACAGTGAATGACAATTGGAGAATGATATACTCTACTTATAATTTCGAACATTTAGATGTGACTTTCAATCTATTACAATGATTTCTAATTATAAATTGTGAATTAAGAACAACATACTCAAATAGTTTTAAATATTTATTCATCATGTTTGACCTGAGTGTTTGTTTCTCCATAATTATATATGCAGTTTCGATATTTTGGAAAGATCTATCCAGTGTCTAGTTCAAACAAAAAAAATGCAAAAGCCAAATTCATTGATTAAGATTTTACAATTCCAATCGTAAGAAGAGTGTAACAATTTTTCTGAGTGTCCGTAATGTCATTGTTGTGCATGCATTTTGGGTTTTTAGGAAAGATATATCCAATGCTGAGCTCCAATGAAAAACCCAGGTGTATTAAAATAGTATTTTGGGTATTTTAAAAATATTATAAGGGAGGTGGGGTGAAGGAGAGGGTAAGAAAAAAAAAGTTTACTAACTGAGCCATCAAGATACCACACAAAAGTAAGGGGATTTAGAAAAAAGTCACCCCCACAAGGTATATTAAGTAAATTTTCCTACAGTGAAACAAACTCACAAATTTTCACAACTAACAATCATTCTTAAAAAACCTCCCAAAAAAAATAAAAAAGAGCAAAATTAGTCTAATCATTATGAAACCAAATTTCATTTAACTTAATTTCAAATACCAACATGAAATCCAAAAGCTTCAGCCTCTTGTTTAGGTTACCCCCCCCCCCCCCCACACACACACATATGAGGGGTTTCAAGTTCCAACTTCACTTCTATGAATGAGAACATGCCTCAAATCTTAGAAAGAAAAAAAAATGTCATGTTCTTTTTCTTTTTGTCATGAACACTATTATGTTAAAGAAAACCAAAAAGTATGATTTCTAGGGGGTCACACATAGCTATATCCATAAAATAAAAGAGGATAGTTGTCCTTCTTCCCCTTGATTTGGTTAGCCCTTATGTTTTCAAACTGATGACATACCCCTTGACCTTAGTTTTCTCTTATAACTAAATGTAAAAATATATATATATATATATATATATATATATATATATATATATATATATATATATGGCCTAAAGGCCCTCTTCATCATCAACCTAGATTTTTCTTTCCAAAATCAGTCATGTCCAACATCTTGGGTAAATTTTTTTTTACCCTACTTTTCATCCTTAAAATGTTATATCTTTCAAGTTTAAAAAAATACTTTTATCATTGTCTTCAATCTATAGATTCTATCAACTTCAAACCTCAAAACAACATAAGATTTTTGAAGTAAATATTATAAATTTGGATTAAAAAATCAAGGGTTTTCTACAGGTTTTGGAAAGAAAAATCAAGGTTTTATTTTATTTTAAAGGTGAGGTTATTTAGGGTTTTTTTAGTAGTCTATAAATGAATGCCAAAGTCAAGGGTAAGCATGTCATGGTTTGAAACTTTGAATAAAGGGGACTATCTCAAATTTTTACCAAGACGTGGACAGGGGTACATCTAAACCATCGATTATTCTATAATAAAACTAAAGGCTTGGCTCATACTCAAAATAACTGATGTAATATGCACATTAGCACCATTTCATACCATAGATTTCTCTAAATCAAATGTTGATTGCAAGTGTAAAAATCAGGAGTAAAGATCAAGAGTACCTATAGACCAACTATATATATAGGACAATGTGTTTCAGAAATATGGGTTAAAAGTTTCAGAATGGGCTGATTTTTTGTGAGGATGATCTCCTCACCAGTCACCATAGAGATCATCCTCACAAACTATCCAGCCCATTCTAAAACTTCTAACCCAATCAAAGTGGTTTACAAATAATTGACGGTCCACGATTCTTTGCCTTGTAAAACTGGGTCTAGAAGTTTCGTAATGACCTAATTTTTTTGTGAGGATTATCTCCTCACCATAGAGATCATCCTAAAAAAAATCAGCCCATTCTGAATATTTTAACCCATATTTCTGAAACACGTCAAAATTTGTGTCCCTCGAACAGTCCCATATATATAGGTCAGGTTTAGTTGGTTTAAGAACAACGACTCATTTAATTTTTTTTTGAAAAGAACAATGACTCATTTAATAACACACATTCCAACTATTAGGATTTTATGTGTATCCTGATAATACATCTATGGATCTTTTCTCGGTTGATCGTTTTCACCTTGAACTTGAACATTTAATGGTGATTTTCTGCATATCCTCCAAATTGGGTGTGGTACCTGCCAAAGAGTTTCCATGGCCAAGTTAGTGTTCTAATTAGGATTTTGGATCTCAGAATCACAAAGAAACAAAACCCTTCTCTTGTGGAGATCCTTTCCCTATTTATAGACTTCCCACATTTGATAACCGTCTTTTCCCTCACCATCCCTACCTCGTCATTCATGGGATATGGAAATATCCTTTCCTTTCCCACGATCTACAAAATAAATTAGAAGGGCAGTTATAAAAGGAATGCAGATAAACAAGGAAAAGATCCCTCTAATGAGTAAACTCTATATGAATCATAATAGGGTTGATCTCCTTTTTATTCTGAATGAGATTCGTCCTGTTCAAAGTCCCGGGCACTGATTAGGTTCCCACATCGGAGCAGTAATGCTGTCGATGAGAGGCACCACAACTCTGATGACCCCCTAGCTCCAATTCAGTTTAATCATCTAGAACACACCAAATATCGACATATGTAGGGCTAGGATAAAGTTCACTTTTTTGCCTATACAATACATATTCTAATGATTGCTATCTTGGGGATAATTGCCTACCATTGGATTTTGTATTTACACGGTGAAAGTGTGAATTGAGGTCACCCCAATGCGATTCATACTTAAAACACCCCTCCAACCATGATTTTAATATT